>NC_028643.1:56293048-56293259 GCF_001406875.1 Solanum pennellii
CTGACCCAACTTTGGGTATTGTGTACTTTGACTCATGGCAAAGCCATAAGTTGAGGGTGGCTATTATGAGGAATGCTCTTGAAAGTGGGGTTGAAAGATCAAAGAGAGAGAAAGATCAAAAGTAAAGTGACTCAAAATTAGTTGAAGGAAAATTAAAGAAAAAGAAAAATATACAAGAAATACAAGCAAGAAAAGAAGAGAGTCACTTACA
>NC_028643.1:56293373-56293677 GCF_001406875.1 Solanum pennellii
ATACCCTACCTGACCCTGAGCCTATGTTACAAGCTAAGAAAGTCCTATCGTGATCCTAAGGGTTGTATAGCGAACTTAAAGCAGTGAAAATAAGGGCAAGCTTATGGCAATAGGTATGAATGAGTGTGAATTTGTTCTGAGAGTGATTGTTGAAAAGTAATCCTTATACTCAAACTGAAATCATTGTGTGAAAAATGAGGATTTTGTATTGAAGTGAGGACATTAGTTGCATTACCGAAAATATTAGCACCTCGGTGAGAAATTGAAGAGGATAGGTGTTAGTGCATGGTGAGTCTGTGTCATG
>NC_028643.1:56294554-56325850 GCF_001406875.1 Solanum pennellii
CGGACCAAGGTGCGGAGTGACATTTTCTAGATGCCGGAACAAGGATTTAGAAATAAATAACTTATCACTTTGCATGCAAGATACTAGGAAAGAATTGTTATAGTTAGACTTATCAAGTTATGAACCTGTGGGGAACACGTAAACCCTAGTTACTTTGATTAATTGATTAAACTCCAACATTCGAAGCTGTTAGTTGTCTCCTTTTATTTTGCTAGTTATTTTCATTTACTTAGAAATAGAAACCCCCCTTTTATTGTTTTTGCTTTCCAAGGAAGTTATTGACTGAACAATAGTAGCAATAGATTGAAGTTAAGTCTAAAATATTTTCCTCGTGGGAACGATCCCAAACTCACTAGTTGGGTTATTTACTTGACACGATCGCTTTACTTCTTATTTGAGAAGTAAGTTTGAGTGTATCATCTTGCTGGCTAGAAGTTTTTTTAAGTCGAGATATTCATGTTTATTTTCTTGATTTTATCGTCGATATTACATTAATAGCATAGTGATCCAACAAGAGCTGACTATAATTAAATATGGCACCAGGTACTAGTTTCAACCTTGAGTTGGAGTGCGACACCAAAGCCTTCAAACATTTCTTGTAAAATACAAAATGTGCATCTTTTTTAGATTTTACAGCCCTATCACATAGATGTGCATGGGGGTGGGGATTTTGCAATAATTTCTATCTTTGTGTTGACAACTTTGATTCCCCATTATAATTTTTTTTTCCCAAAAAATTGTCTTTCTTCACCATGAAGTGACACATTTTTCAATTTAAAATCAAGATAATTTTCTCAAATTTTAACGACTTTATTAAGGTAATTAAGAGACTCGTCGAAGGAGTGTCCTAATATGTAGAAGTCATCCATGAAGACTTATAAGAATCCTTCAACCATGTTTGATAAGGCGAACATCATACATCTTTAAAAATCAGCTGACGTGTTGCATAACCCTACAGAAATAATATGATTGAATCGTAAGACTTGTTTAGATTTTTAGACCTAGTAAGTGACTCTATATTGACCAAGATTGTCCCTAGAAAGTCTTACAAAATTATAGGTCGAAATCATAGGTCATCAAAAGTTTTTCATTATGGGTATTTTGGTCTTTTGCTATCCAAATAACCCCTAAATTATATCTTTTTGCACCTATAATTAACCGTATTACTGAATTTACTCTTCAAAAGTACTCCATTCCCTCACATTCTGTCAAACTCACAAATTTTCACAAGGGTTACCTCTCTAAATTCTCTCTCAAGCTCAAGGAAGAAAAGCTAGGGTTTCAAGATTCAACATCTTTTCTTTATCCTTCTTTGGTAGGCTTTTATATTAAAAGGTATGTGGGAAGTCACCAATGGATTTCTTTCGTCCATTGGGTCCCAAAAGAATATCATCTCCTGAATTGATTTCACCCTATTTCATTAGGATTTCATGCAATTCTCCCTGGTATCTATTTATTATGATCCAATTATTTAGTTTCAATTTTATTGTGCATAATTTAATTCAATTATATGGTTTCAATTGATCTCGGACTCATGCCTATAACGGCTTTATGGACATATATTAGGATAAAAGCTTATGATCTCATGAATTACGATTATGAAAGTTATGCATGCTTTATGAAAATGATGATTTATCAACAATTGATGTTTCTATGATTAATATCAATGAGTTGTGAAATGTTTTCTCAAATATCAATGAAATTATCATTTAGATGCTTAGAAAGGTAAGAGTCTAATATGAAGAAGCTTGTGAAATCATGATTTAAAAGAGCTACCCTATGATGATTTATGATTTAATTGGTATTTTAATTGTGCATTTTTTTATTATTTTGATGTGAATATGATTATATTTTTTCCATTGGGATTTACTTAGTAGTGAGAGAACTTTGGAATGGAGGACCTACTACTAGTAGATGTTTGGTCTTCAGTAGCAATTCTTTTGAATCAAAATACATGCCCTCATAATATTGTGTTACATAACTTAGCTAGTGTATCCACAATAACAATTATGAATGAATGTTGTGAAGTCTACCTTGGCAAGTAAAATTGGTTTTGTCGATGTGAAAGTTACATCAAATTCCATGTTATAGGTCATATGGTCTTACTGTCAGTTAACAATAAATATCCCACAAAGTAAATAGGTCTTATTCAAAGGTTTTATGTAAAGCTTTCTTTAGTTTTAACAATACATTGACGTTTACGAATTTCATAAAAGAACCTTACTATGTTTAAACTTTGACATGTATATCATGCTTACAGTATTATTATGATCATGTATATTTTCATGCATTTTACCATACTTAGTACATTCAATGTACTAATGCATACTTGTATCTATAATCTTTTATAATATAGAGTCCAACACTTCTCCTCCCAGAGGTGCTTAGATCGGGATTACTCATATTGATCATGAATTGGTGAGTCCTAATGCTTCGAGGACCATACCTTTGATATTTTAGTATCTTAGTTGTCTTTTCATTTGCATACTTGTATGTGGTGTACGGATTATTTCCCAACCACTCTTATTATATTAGAAATTCTATGTCAGACACAATGTAGTATTTCACACTCAGGTTAAGATTTCTTCTGATATGATACTTTTATTGCCTATTATTTGTTATTGTAATTATTTTACGTTATACTTATGTCAAGTGACTTGTTTAGGGACTCTCGGGGTTCTATTTTCCATCAAAATTCTAAGGTGTACTTTGGGTCATGACAAAGTAATTTTAGAGAATTAGGTTTTAGAAAACGTTTTAGGATGTCGGACAAGCCACGTTGAGTAGAGCTTTTTTTATGAGTGTGAAATTCACCTTATTTATGAATGAAATACTACTAGAGATTTAGGAAATTGTTCTTCTTTCAGTATTCTAATGTTGTGCGATAGAGTCAACTCTATAAAAGTATCTCTCCTAACTATTCCCTGGTGCTTTTTAGGATATGGCTTCAAAAAGGGCTTATGTGAGAAGGAATGTGGCTAATGATGTAGATACCAAAGTTCTTCAAGTTTTAATTGACCCTTTTGCTGAACATGTGACTCATTCCAAATTCCAATATGTATTTCTAGTATGGGCTCAAGATATAACGATTCTAACTAATAGAGAAGTTGTTTCCCCTGTGAACCTAGCCATGGGTAAGATAGTGATAAGGATGAGAGACTTCACTACGATGAAAACCCCCAGAGTTTCATGGGTCAAAAGTTGATGAGGATTCTCAAGATTTCATTGATGAGGGTTATACATAGTGGAGATTATTGGAGGGTTAACAGTTGAAAAATCAAAGTTGACCTCATATCAACTTAGGGGTTCAACTCAAGTTTGTTTCAAACAATGGAAGGAAGAGAGGGCTATTGATGCATACCCTCTTGATTCGGAGAAATTAAAAGGGGATTTTCTTGATTTTTTATTTCCTCTTGAGATGAGGCAGGTAAAGGTTCTTGAGTTCACTAGTTCTTGTCAAGGAAACGTGAGTGTGAAAGAGTATGCTTTAAAGTTTACTCAATCTACTAATTCGCTTAGTATGGTTGTCGTCTCTCGGGAAAGGATAAACAAGATTCTGTCAGATATGTCCGAAATAGTGGTCACAAAGTGATGTACTACCATGTTGATTAAGGATATGGATATATCTCAGTTAGTGATACATATCCAACAAATTGAATAGGAAAAGCTAATAGAGAAATCTAAGGAATCAAAGAGGGAAATGATCGGTGATGGTGACTTTTCTCATTGTAGGTTAAGTTGACATGGTTATTCTCAATTTCGGAAAACTTTCTCCGATAAAGGTTCTTCATGTTCTATGTCTCCTAAATTTTAAAAATATAGGGTGTCTATGCTTAAGGCTCAAGGAAGTTGGGAAATGGATCTTCAATTCCCACTTGCCAAAAGTGTGAAAAGTCACTTGGGAAAATGCTAAGCCTTTGCAGATGTGTTCTTTGGTTGTGAGAAGATTGGTCACAGGATGAAGGATTTTCCATTGCAAACTACTAAGAGAAAAGATGGTAAGGAAGCTCATCCTAGTGACTCTGATATGTGTGCTCCTCGTCAGAATAAAGTTTATGCTCTTTAGACTCGACAAGATCATGAGGGTTCTATGAATGTTATTACCGGTATGTTGAAAGTATTTCATTTTGATATATATTTTTTTCTTGATTGGGGTGCTAACTACTCATTTTTACTCATTATATGACCATGAGATTTGATAATGGTCCTATAATCTTTTCTAATCCCTTTCATGGTCTCTATTGTTGGTGATTCTATTGTTGTAAAACAAGTTTACAGATGTTCCCTTATTTGTGTTTTTAGTAGAGTAACTCATGTTGATACTGTAGAACTTGATATGCTAGAATTTGATATTATTATTGGTATACATTGCATTCTTTTTTGTATGCTTCCATAAACTGTAGGACCCGATTGGTCACATATAAGGTTCCTAACGAGCCTATATTAGAATGGAAGTGGGGAACTTATGCTCTTAAGGGTCAATTAGTATCTTGCCTAAAGTCTAGGAAAATAATTCCTAAGGTTGAATTTATCATCTTGTTATGGTTAGAGATATATATTTCGAAATTTTACTCTCTAGTTTATTCTGATATTAAATGAGTTCCAAAAAGTGTTTCTCAATGACCTTTATGGTATTTCTCTCGAAAGGGAAATAGACTTCACTATTGACCTCCCAGATATACAATTTATCTCTATTCCTCCTTACCATATGGCCTCGACAAAACTTATGAAATTAAAGGGCCAATAAAATACTTATTCGATAAAGTATCTCTTCATGGGTTTCTTTGGTGTTGTTTGTTCGAAAGAAGGATGGTTCCTTGTGAATGTGCATTGACTATTGGCAATTGACTAAGGCCACCATAAAGAATAAGTATCTTAGTCCAAGTATTTATTATTTGTTTTTTCCACTACCAGGAGCAAGTTACTTGTCTAAGATTGATGTTTGATCGGGTTATCACCAATTGAGGATAAAGGAAAATGATATTCTGAAGAATGCTTTCAAGACTCGGTATGGTCATTATGAGGTTTTGGTAATGTATTTTGGTTTGAGTAATGACCCAAAGGTTGTAACACCTTGAACTTTGAGAAATGGCTAAAAAGGAAAACAAGCAACTCCACGAACCCAAAATGGACCATTGATCCTTCACGAGTCCTTAGACGGTCCTTCTAGGGGATGACATCCCATTTTGGGCATCTTGAAGACTAACCAAGGCATCAAAGGTGAAGGTCAACCTAGACGAGCCACTAAACGGTTCTTGGTAACTTGTACGATCCATTTAGTAGTCTGTACAAGTCACCCATCATATTTTGAGTTTTGGGTTAACTTCAAATAAATTGTGTTGCAATTCTTATCCCTTAAACAAAGAACACAAGTTTTTGAAATTTAAACAACAAATTCAAGAATATAGAGACATTGTTCCTCCTCTATAAACTCTTAGACATGCTTAGATGGCTTGATTAATTCTTGGCAACTAAACATAATGTAGAAAATGATTGGAATGAGGTCCAACGCGCTAACTCATGAAATGTCGTGCTATTTACATCATCGTATTTACACATACTAGAGTTTTGAAAAATAACATTATCTACTTTATTGCATACCTCTAGTATACTCTTCTTAATAGTAACAACATCAATAAAAGCATGATCTAGTAATTCACCCTCCAATTTTAGGTTTTCAAGTTAGCTTATAAGAATTTTTCTTCCTCACATATTATAAACTAACTTATTGGGTGTGAAACACATCAATTTTCACACTCAACTCAACATCTAAATTATGAATATCCAAGCCAAACATATCAATCTCACTCTCAAGGTTAATATTTCTTTCTAGTAAAGAGTATCAAACCTTCTTTTACTCCTCATACAAACCCTCAATTGCAAAAAGTAATAACGTCTTAGAATCCATAATACCAAAATTATATGAATCGCGAGAACACTTATCACTACATACTTTTTCATATGACATCTCAAAAATAACAAAATAGTAATAAAGAAAAGTAAATTAAAATAATTCTAAAAAAACAATAAACAATTAAGGATTACAAGTTCAAATAAATATTAAAGACAATTTCTAAATCACATTTCCCGAAATGACACTTTTTCTATGATATCAAAATATACTTCTTAAAAAGAAATAGAAACGACCATTAGCAATATATTTACCCAACTATGGTCAGAGTCAATCCAACAGAGAATCTGCAAGAATATTTTCAATAGCAAAATTTAACTTGATAGTCTTTAATAGAAAGGGGAGGATCTGAATTAAAACAAAAAAAATAAAAATAAAAATAGCTTGGAACTAAATATTTATTTGTATTTAGAATATTAGGAGTCACTATGAATATGTTCCCCATGATTTCATAACATAGAAATAATATTTTACTAGTGATCATATCAATTTTTAGCACGCAAGGCCGGTAAGTTATGTATCTCCAAGGTCAAAATAGGGAATTTCATCACGCAATGTGGTCAATCTACGGGTGTGTGCTTTAATAACCCTTATGCTTGACCCCAGATTAGCTCTGACAAAGGTGGTTAAAGCTATTAGGTAACTGTTTGTAGTAGTTAAATCTCTGTTCTTTAGTCTCTGTCCCATTCATTACTTCTGTGGTTGGGCAAGTACAAATAATGCGAGTTCTAACATGTTCCACCATTAAAAAATTGAAAATGAAGAGATTTACAATACATGCATAAAAATCATTTAAGAATCACTTTTTACGTTAACTTAATTTGATAATTCATCATTGTTTCCACAACCCTAATTATGAAATTACGCTACACGTTAACTTAGAAATTGTCACATTCCAAGGCTCACCCTGGACGTGGACAAAACTTGATAATCATTGTTGGCCCCCAAAGAGAACCCTCATCCTTGCTGACTACAAGAAGTAAACTAATTCAGGCACACAAAATCATAAAACTGTAAGAAACACTAAATGAACCATGTAAATAAATCTCAAAACTCTATGAATATACTGAGTATGGAACATAAGTTTTAAATAAAACATCTCAAACTAAAAGACTCACCAAAATTGTCTATCTATGAAATCTCTACTATACAAAGATGAGTATTGGGACAAGACCCACGACTCCTCAAAAGAACTATTACTAACAACTCATCAAACTAGATTGCTCTATAAGATATGAGGTCCTACTCAAAAGTCGATGAGCGGATGAAGTGATCTCAACTTACTCTTGTTCAGGATCTTAAGAACATGTATCTACATAGAGACGCAGGTCGAATGACATCCATACATCCAATGTACGAGTAGGTAATATAGTTGAATAACAATTAATTGAATAAAAGTACTGCAATAGATATAGATATATTGTCAACTGAAGGTAAAGAAATAAAAAGGTGAAATCATTAAAACTTGACAAAAAAACTTACTCATCTCTGAACTCAACATATCAGGTTATATAATAAAAATCCATTTGTACTTCTATTTCGGAGATTCTCTAACCGTCAACCATCGCTATGAGTTATGTAATGATACATCATCTCGCCCACGCTGCCAGAACTATCCTATATTATATCGGGGTATAGGACACCTCAAAACTAAGTAGATTCATTAAGAAATAAGGATTCATATATTAAGTATGATCATGTGCCCATGTTGTCTTATGAGCATTTTATGTTGTCTGAACTCATTCTCATATAGGTGTTCAATACTACTTCTCATAAGATATATTCTTATGCTCAAATGGATAAAAACACTCTTTCTCTGGTTTGATATGATTTCTCAAACTATCCTCTTCAAATAAGTAACTTCTCTGAAATAACTTTGAACTCATGTCTCATTTAGAAAACAAGGTTTCTCTTTGGTCTATGTAAGAATACTCTCTCTCTCTCATGTAAAAATGAAATATTTGGGAAATACTTAATTCCCTTTTTACTCTTGCTCAAATTTTTGCTAAAACTCTTTCTCAAACTCCTATTTACTATATCAAAAACACAGTTTGAAACAAAAATGTTTGCTAAAAAAGACTCATATAACTCCAAGTAGGGTTCATGCTGATATGTATACATGAATGAATCAACTCAAGGATCTCAATAACAATATAGAAAACTCAATACTCAGAACTCAACAATACTACTCATCTAAATAATACTAAATTCATAGGGTTCATGCTGAAATATTATACATGAACAAATCAGCTTAAGAATCCCAATAAAATATAGAAAACTCAATGATACGACTCATTTCAAGGATACTCAAATTTAGAGATAGAACACTAAATTAGTCTTTTACTAATTTGAAAGTAGATGTAGGGCGTCAGGAAAAACTACTCCAACACTGTAATAACTTTAAATACCTAAAATAACAAGTTTCTTGAAGAATCTTGAAGAAGAACTTGATTATAAGCCCATAACCCCTAGCTTGAAGGAGAACAATGTTTGCGTATATTCAAGACACAACTTCCAATGCAAGTGTCTATGATCGTAAATAGTAAAGTAATCCAACAAAGGGTTAGGTCGAGTCCCAAGGGAGTGATTTTGACAATTAATAAAAAAAATAAGTTCTAATTAGTCATAGGTAAAGACATTATCGATTACAAACATGATAAATAAAAAAGGGTGACGCAAGCTTCAATTAACAATGGAGGTTTTTCACAAGTAACCATAAACAAAGAAAATACAAAGATTACTAATAAAGGAGATGGGATTCCTGAGATTTGATAGGAATACAGGTTTAACTAGACTATTGGGTACATACTTTTAATAGTAAATTCGTTGAATATTTGTGACTAGGCTAGACTATAGTGGGGGTAAGCTCTCTCTCGAGCAACTTACCCCGAACTAAAAGAGTTTCTCTCTGACACTACTTGCCACATAAAGAACAACCTCTACATTAGCCCACTCACTCTCAAGTTGAGTGTGTGGGAGAAGGAATAGGGTTCCCTATATAGAGCTGAACCTTATGTCGACCCAATCCCACCGGTTATCATTTCAGTAGTTTTAGTTTTACGACCTCTTTCTCGAGCAAGCCAAAAACACAAACGTGAAATTGTATTTGCAACCACAACTTCATTAAGTTCCAACACAACTACTAAATGAAATCATATCTTAACAATGATAAAACTATCAACAAGCAAGACCCAACAGTTAACTTAACTCATATACACAAAATCACACCCCAAGAATCGGGGTTTTAGCTAGACATGTATAAGAGATAGAAATTTATACCAAAATGAGTTTGAATTCAAATGGGTATGAAGATTTAAGTCTTGATACAAGCCAAAAGTTAAGAATCCAAGAGACCCAAGTCCAAATCCTAGGAAATCAAACCCTTTAAATCTTCAGGTTCTTCAAAATCCTCTCCAAACTTAAAACTCAAAAATAAAAGTAACGTCTAAAAATTTAATGTTCAAATCTAAAAATTTGATATAATCTTAAACTCTAAAGACTATTTATAGATTTTAAAGATTTATGCTGCAGCGGATCACTCGACACAGATAGTTAAAATTGTCGATCAAGTCAATGATTTTCCCTTTGGTTAGTTTATCGTCGTCTTGCTCTATCCTTTAGCATCATCGTGCTTTCGATCATTAGGAGACATAGTAGTGCTTCACAAAACTGCTCTGTGACACACCTACTGCTCCTTTTCACATCCGATTTGATCCTTTCCTTCAGGCTCAGCACACTGAAATAAAAGTCGATCTACAAGCCTGTCGATGTCTCACCAAACAGTTGTGTTCCTTCTTGCCAAGTAGTGTCCATGCTTTGCCTCAAACTCAAAATACCTGAGACAAATAAGCATTTGAAGACACTAATTCTATAAAAATATAGCCTAAATGAGTCGAATTTGTGGACTCATCAACACCCTAAACATAAACTTTTAATCGTCCTCGAGTAAAATTCAAGTTCAAAAGTGCATTAAAAATACACAATATTCAATCGTGAATGTAAAAAAGAAGACTCAATTTAGTAATGCAAGGATCAATTGTGTACCCAAAGATTCAAGTTATGACACACCATTTCCAAAGATTCTCAAGTTCGCAATATTTGCTTCAAATGCAAGTTCAAGCTCAACAAAGCATTTGAATGCCCTAACACAAATGACAATTCCATTCTCACACACATGGGTTTAATCATTTAAAGTTCCGGTATTAAAAGCAACGCTCACTCTCAAAAAGAAGAACAAAATGTGTGCTTTCACCCATAGATTTGCCCATATTTTCTAATCAACAATTGTTTCAGCTCTCTCAAAATCGAAAAGGTCTTTTAAGGCTTTTAATGGGGTTTAGTGAAAAGATTTGGTCAATTAGGCTTAGTGACTATGATCCTCATGAACTGTGGTGTCTATAAAACTTACTTTCCTTCCGTTTGTAAAGTTCATCAGTGCTCAGAAGTCATCCATTTATTCACTTTTTCTTTGTGTGTTGGAACCCCCTTTTTCTTTTTTTATTCCCAACTTTATTCCACAACTTTTTTTTTCATTATTTTTTTCTTTTTTTCTCTGTTCTCTTTTTATATATGGAGGTATTTCATTTTTATCAAACCATGGATAGAAGGGATTTTCTTGCACTCCTTGATTTTCCTTTTCTTTTCACAAAACCTCTAACATAGGTTTTTTGGCCTTAGTTAGATATTTCAAACAAATCAACAATCATGAGGATTATGGGTAATGGATCGAGAAAGGTTGTCTTTTCATCAAGTTTCTTCCAAAGAAAGGTAAGGCTCAAGGGGTGTTCAAGAGAGGTTCACACAGAAGGTAGGTCACAATAGAGGTATATATCAAATTAGCTCACACTCTATAAAGTTTCCTAAGATCATATCACAAGAAAGACTTACTTAGTCAACTGGACCAATGAGGAAAATTATAGGTGTTGTCATGCATGGTTCAAGGTTAGCTTATCACACAAGGCATCAACACTAAATTCAAAAAAGACTCCACACTTTTGCTAGTGTGCAACGGTCATCACTAAAGAATCAATTTGATCTGTGGTTGATCACAACAAGATGCAAAGAGTTCACACATTGTTTGTGCAACTTCATTTGGTCTAATCTTAGCCGTGCATTAATGTTCATTCGATTGTAAGCACTTTTCAAGTCATTGGTATTGATCAAAACTAAGATCCAAATTTGCCAAGGAACAACCACATTCAAGTGCATACAAGACATGGAAAAAAATTGCAATTTTTTTTGAAGGGCCGAAATCATTTTTCAATTTCCAATTAATACAAAAAGGGAGCCATAAGCTCAAACAGCCACAAAAACTAGTGTATAACACAATTTTAAACAGCACAAACCAAATATAAACACAAAACACAAGCATCAAAAAGAAAAGAACACAAAAGGAGGGCCTCACCGCACTACAATTAAATATTTTTTCTCAAATGCGAATAACAAAGATCCAAGGGTCAAATTAGAGAAAGACGGAGAGGGAGGTAAAGAGAAATCTTGTATCACACTCTCTCCATTTTCTGGGTATCAGTGCCCGATACCTCACCCTACGCAAGGGCATCAGTGCCTAAGGTCACCTCTGAGGGACCAACAGTGCCAGCTTCACCAAGGTCTGTTGATTGTGAGTCTTGTAGAAAGACATGTACCACTTTGCAAAATCCCCTGGCCCATGAAGGAATATCAGGGTCCAGGATAATGGTTTTCCAGGCAGAAGTGGGCCTCTTGCTCTTGCCTTTCCCAGTATTTGTCGGTAGATTAAGTAGTGCCCAAGAACATAGTGAGGATCCTTGGTAAAAGAAGTGGCGCTGCAACACATGTGCAATCACATGTGTTACCGGCCAAGAGACCAAACGACCAAGCCCAACCAAATTCAGTTCCACGTGAGGCTTAGCTTCCTAACCAATCCTAGGCTCTAACTAACTTACCTAACTAGCTAACTAACCTAGGACTAACTAAATAAACTAACTAGTGTGGCCGAGATCCTAAGACCTAACCAAGTGACACTTGCCGAGTAACTAACTAAAGAAACATCCTAATACCTAACCTAAAATGGTCCAAAGGGGTTGGTTATGGTCCTAATGAATTAGGGGTACTTTAGTAATTACCCTAGGTCACTTAAAAATTAAATTAGTAACTTCATTAATTAATATAAATTCATGGTCAAACCCGAAACTTTAGCAAACTTTCAGAATTTGGCTTAGTCAAATGCTCTCTTACTTTTAGTCAATGTAGGAGGGGCATTTTGGTAATTAGCTAATTGATTTATTTAATTAAGTTAATTAGCCTATGGTGAATTATTCAATATTAAATTCCTAAAACATAGACTCATGTTTATCCATCGAAACCCTCAACTGAAAAAGAAAACAGTAAACAAATGTTAGAAAAACAGAAAAATTACTCTCGATTCTCCTTAGGCGATTTCAAGGCAATTCTTCAAGATTTTCGTGCAAAGTACAAGGTGATCTTTGTAGATTCAATTCCATGATAAGGTATGGGTTTTCTCTCTTTGATTACTTTCCCTTGGAGGCTTTTCAAACATTTTGAATCCAAGAAAATCGAAACTAGGGTTGTTCCCAATGATATTGTCGAATGTTCATCTCCCTAGTTCTTCCTATTTTCAATTCTAGTAGTATGTATAATGCAAATATCGAGCATGTTATTGGTATCTGGTGCTAACTTATTATTATGTGTAGGTTTCTATGATTTGATAGTATCCAATGACACCTATAGGTTAGATCCGTATGGTTAGAGTATTATTTACATGAGATAAGAAATGTTTTAATGTCCAATTAGGTTTAAGAAGATGAAATTGTTAAAAGTTTGCTTGCTTAAAATGATGATATTACTGTAGTATATACATTAAGTTAATTGACTTGGATAGTGATAATATCATGACAAGTGTATAGTGAAAGTTTGGTTTATGCCAATAAATTGGCTTACAATATTATTTCGAAAATATGTAATAGAATTGGTCTATTACTAAATCAAACTAATCTTATATGGCTAATGTAAATTAAGATGTTTCTTGTAAGTTCAAATACATGTTAAAGATTGACTTGAAAAGATGTAACTCAACGAACTTATAACCTAGGGTATGCCAATGATTGGGACAAGTCCCAACATACCATATCTAAATGAATTTGTGAACATAGTAGCGCATTGAATAAGTCCTTATTAATTTCATAAATAATGGTACAAGACTACCAAATAACATTGAACAAGATAAGGTGAGTAATGAAATAACTAAAAGCTTATGGGTTATGAAATTGACCATAGAATAGGGTGTTAAAGGAAGTGAGATAAGTCTCACTTGCACCTAATCAATTATGTTAAAGATACTCACATAAGAGGGTGTTAGAAATGGTGAGACAAATCTCATTCACACCATAATGATAATGTAATATTTAGGTTCACATTTTTCAAGTATAGAAAGTGATACAAGTCATCCATTGAGCTAAGCATACCTCATTCTAAAACCAAGATTCCATAATGTATGAGTCAACTCTAAAAGTTGTAAAGTATGATAAATTGAGCTAAGCATCGATAGGCTAGTAATGAGCTTGTGAAAGCACATGTAAGCCTCATGAGATGATACTACCACCAAGGTGGATAAGGTTCTCCAAATTCTCCTAGTCTTTGAACTATGTCGCAAGCATAGGTTACTAGCTAGTGGATCCACCTACAAAATCTAGAAAGTATTCGGTTTCACTTTGGCCGGTGAACCACCTCTTTTCAATGTGGGGTAGACATTGGATTTCATGTTAGCTCACATGATCTATGTCGGTTAATGCTAAATATTTCTTTAAGAATGTAAGAAAGAAATAACTAGGGAGATGAGGGGTGTTCGTATAGGATGACCAAAGGGTGAGGTTAGACTAAGTAATGATGTAAGTCATTCTTAGTCATTGCACAGAAAGATCCTAGTGGAAGTCTTAAGAGAATATCCTTAAGTCAACCTAGCATGTTCAAAGTGAACATGAGATCAAAGAAGAAGAGATGTAAGTTCAAAGTGAACTAACTAAGCAAAAGCATAAGTATATCAAATCATCAGTGTTTGATAAGAATTAAGTTTTAATAGTCATTGGCTTATGCCAATAAAAGAAGAAAACATAATGACTCATCAATTGGAGTATGAATATATTCCCCAACATCTTTATATTATGAAAATGATCAAATAATGGGCATAGCTAATAAGTATTCGCTCATAAAGACTTCATGCTCAATTCAACAAGAATAGAAAGAATAACTTGTGAGTAAGGTAGTCAAATCATTTCCTTATTCTTTTGGATTACTTACTTGATTCATTGTAGGAATGGGACTACAAGGAATCATTGCACTTGTAAGTAATACAAAGGATCAAAGGAGATCATTGAACTACACAACAAAAAGAAGAAAAGACTGAAAAATAAACCAAGTCCGGGAGAGGAGCTCTCGTCCTAAGGGGGAACAACATTATTAAATTTTGCTTGAGTTGTTCTAAAATTATGTTCATGATTCCAAAGTCTTTGTTCATATATAAAATGAATTGTGTGCTTTAAATGTATGAAAATATGTCAAATTCATAGCATGATTCATAAATAACGAAATAGGAAAGTGAATTGACTTCACTTTCCAAAAATGGCATGTTGCTATAGGAAGAGCTTTCCTTGATCATGCATAGTCCTTATTTGTTTATGTGCATACACCCATACTTAGTACAAGTGTGTACTTACCCATATACAATTATTATTTTTATAGGTGCAGGTCCTTGAAGAAGATTGAAGATTAGTTGAAGCTCTTTGGACTAGTAACTTCAGACTTTGGTAGGTCCTCTTGAATTTGAGGATGCCTACACTTTATTTTCTAGATTTAGTAGATTAGACATAGCTAGTGGATGTTGTCCCTAGCGTTTCCTTTCAAACATTTGTTCAAGCTTTCGTATTAAGGCCGTTTTGGCAACTATTAATGATATTATGAATTCTTCATTTCAATTGTTCAATATGTTAATAGATGGTTGCTTGTTTTGAGCTATTAGTATATCACTCTTATGAAGAAATTATATGAAGTCTAAGAACACCTCAGTGAAGTTAAAATGTTTTAAATTTTTCACTAAATTTAACTGTATGATTGTGATGAAATCTAAAAAGAGGCTTGTCTGCGACCTCTGAGAGGTTAACGGCACGGGTATCATCTAGGGTCTAGGACCCGGCTTTGATAATCTATGGGAAATAATAATAATTTTCATCAGTGATTCATCACTGTAAGGAGGAATCTTAATTGTAAAGAATGAAATTCTTGGAGAAGGACTTACCTTGAAGAAGAATCTTGATTTCTTTTTGAATGAAAGTGTTTTCTTTTGATTTTCCTTTGGGTTTGAGAGAGGAGATAATGTTGGATTAAGAGGTTAAAATATGATTGGTTTTGTCATTTAATTAGTCAACAAATTCATTCAGGGTTTTCTTAGAGGTAAAAAGACAAAAACAACAATTTTTAATATTTTCATATTGGTTAATTGGTCAGGTTACTTAATTGGTCATAACTTTCGACTTGAAACTCAATTTGACGCAAAATTGGTGGTTTTGGAAAGAAAATTCAAATATATTCATTTTGATAGGTTACGGCCAAATATCACTTTATATCCAAAGAAATATGATTTTTTGAAGTTGAAGCAAGTAGAATCTTACATCAAAACTAAAGCGCTATGGAAGCTTTCAACTCCACTTTTTGTGAGGAAGTTCTTGTGACCTTAATTCATATCAAAATTTATTCCACACGAAATTATTAACCTATACTTATATGAGTAATTCAAGAATCACGTGTTACAACATTACATATAAATAGAGAATAGTTCGGGAATTATCTTAGAAATTTTTGGGGTGTTACCATATCTCCTACTTGGGATCATTCTTCCTCAAATGACAGTTAAACAGAACATGAAAGGGAAAGAAGTTACTATCACTATCTCTCTCGACTTTTGAAATTGTCAAATAATATATAGGCAGAACCGATTCATACTCAGTGTTTTGAAACTACACTAAATCATATAATTCATGAACGATATGAGTCTGAACATAGTCACAATATACTTAAAATTATTTTACATGAAACAAGGATATTTGGATACGAAGTAAGAATAGAACTACTATGTGTTAAGTGATAGATTGTCGCTTTCAAGTTTATCAACACTTTTCACCCCGCTCTTTTGAGAATACTACTCATCATCACCATCACCAACACAAGTGAAAGGGGGTCAGTGAAAAAGCTTATGGTCAAAGATCATAAGCACGATTCATTCGAGAAAATCTAATTTAAGAATATGAATGACGTAACATTATGTTGCTAGTCATTGAGTGTAAATCATGAATTTGCGAGAGTGGGGATACTATGAGACATGATTGCTTATATGAATAGGTTCTTATCATGAGGCTGATATCCAAAACTTTATGGGGAAAGACAATGGGCTAAAGTCTTTTCCCTCTCATTCTATGAATTGAGCATAGATTTGAATCTATCTGAAGTGTGACAATTGTGATATTATAAACATCAACAGAATATTGTCAGGACTGAACTTTGAGGAATGCACTAGAGTTTGAAGGGATTAATGTAACACTATAACTCTTTTTGAACACATCACTGTATCATTCTCCACACTTGACTTCGTTTCTCACCTTGTCATCTCCCCCTTAGGTCTAAAGCTGACACAATAAATCTATGGATTTATTTCATCTTCTCTAAAGTGGTCTACATTCTCTTTGCTCTAATAATCAGGATATGCTACTCTCATTGCTACTAAACTTTCCACATGCATGCACTAAGATTCTTTCTAAGGCTTCTTTCTAACATACTACTTGTAACTTCTTTCAGCATCTATAAAAGACTTTCTATAACCATTACCCACATTGACTTATAAAGTCACTTAATCTAACTCTTAAGAAAAAAATAGTGCTTAAATCAGCCTATTTTATATTGACAACCCAAATATACTATATAGGCACTGATTAAAAATTATAAGGTTAATTGAACCTCATCGAACTACATACATCTCGGGTACACCTCTTAATGTTCTTATTAATCTACTGATATCCACACTTCTTTGATATCATCTATGGTTCATAATACCACACTTGTGTCACTCAGTTTTATTGCAAAGTAACGCCTTAATTCCTCACCTACTTCATCTCAAACCTATTAGATCATATCTCAAAACTAACATCATCACCCTCATGTTCCCGTTCTTTTTATCACGATACTCATCTCAAATTCAAGCTCAGTGTTTAGTACTAAACACATACATCAATATAATCACACATACTATACTAGTTTACGATTACTAGATAAAATTAAAAAACACTCTCCCACTAAAACCTCATGAAAAGTAGTCAAACTTTATCTCACAACCTACCACTTTATGAATAGCCATCACATTCCCTTTCAAAACTTCTATAAATAAAGAGAGAGAGAAATTAGAAAGGATTAAGGCGTTCATCAAGATTCTTGAGTTTTTTAGTGGACTTTCGCCATGGATTTGATCCCTAAGAGTTATTAAGCTTCCATAGTGTTGGATTTGTTCACCCACACTCCAATCATGTCAATTTCAGCATTAAATTTGGTCTAGAAAACTGAAGGTATGATGTTCTTGAATTGTGTTCTTGAAATTGACTTTCGTTCATGAGTTAAGATGAGACTGAGGAGTTCATGGCAAATCGTGTTGATTGTAAAGTTGTGTTTGATTAGATTTTTTTGTGTACATTAGTGGGTATTTCAATCTAAAGAGAAATTGGGAAAAATCAAATTTAGGTGAATTGAAGTTAGAAAACCAAGAAGGAAAAAGTCAGGGCAGAAACTAGGTACCTGGTCCACGTCGCAGACCTGTTCCTCATAAATAAAACTTTTCTCTCTATGTCACGGAGAGGTCATGGAACCCTCTGCCTCAAAAGTTATATCGCAAACAAATATTAAAATGGATCTCCGTGTCGCGAACTTTCTTTCAGGCAATGATTTCTTGATCGTTTCTCATAACTAACTATCTAAAAACTCTCTTAAGCATCATGAGATATTTCCTATTACAAATCACAACCTTGAATTCAATAAATTAAATTCAAGGTAGAGTTGAGAGTAAAGTTTTAAGAGTTCTTTCGAATATTTTTTAGAAAGTCCCTTTTAGTCTTTTTGAGAAGTCTTCTACAAATTTTAATAACTTATTTCAAGACTCGAGCAAGTGAGTATGAGAGTGACAAGAATGTATTCATCAGTCTAATTTATCATCACGAGATCCTTCATATCCTGAATCACAATTCTTGAATTCTTGATTCACATTCAAGAGAGAGTTACGAGTAAAGTTCTACAAAGTCTTTGAGTTCAATTGTGGTTCCTTTGAGATAACTATCAACTTGAGTTAAGTTTTGAGAAAGTAAGTATGAGAATGAGAAGATTTGTATACTGAGCTTCATATTATTGTGGATACCTTTTAATCGATTCAAATCATGCCCATAAATTTTGCATGAACTCTATAATTTTAGTATCTTTGACAGAAGTAGTGTCTTTAAGTTCTCTGTCATAGGTATTCAATTCATGACCCTTTTGAGATCATATTGCTAATCATGGGGATACTACATATCACCCATAAAATTCCTTGAGTTGAGTAGTTCATTCCCGTAATCGCATATGAACTCTATAAGTTGAGCAGTCTAGAGATGAGAAGAATCTTTGTGCCCTTGAGTTGAGTAGTTCATGTAGATAATTCCACATGAACCCTCTGAGTCGAGCCTTCTTGAAACGTGTATATCATTAAAGTTATTAAGGTATGAGTTATTGGTTCTGAGTATTGAGATATATTTATATTGTTATTGAAAAACTTCAATTGAGTCATTCACGTCCATAATTCAGTATGAACTTATTCTGAGAAGTCTTTTACAATTTTTTCTGAACTTTTTTTAAGACTTGAGCACTTGAGTTGAGAAGAGTACAGTTGAGTTCATTTTCTTTAAAATGATATAAGGGAACTAATTATTCCCAAGAGTACATGTTTTAACATTTAAAAGAGGGAAAACTGAGATTTCCAAAAGAATTTTGAGCAGTTTCAGTAACATCTCTTTTGAGAGAAAGATTTTTGAGTAAAAGTATCAAAACACAAAAAGGGTTATGTTTTAATCATATGATCTCAGTACATTTTGGGAATAGTACTAACCATCGATATGTGGACGAGTTCAGATAAATCAAGTCTCCATAAACTATTTATCCAACGTGGATAGAAATTGTTATGCTTTTTAGATGATTCATTGTTGCTTTTTAGCATAGACTAGGGGATCCACTTAGTTGAGAGGCTCGATACACTAGTGAGGTATAATACAGTTCTAGCAGCGTGGGCAAGACGATGTATCATCACATAGCTCATAGTGATCATTGTCGGTTATAGAAATTCCCACACATTTATATTGTATTTCATATACGAAGTGAGTGTTTATAGTATTTTTCAATACACTGAGTTGCTTTCTACTATTTTAAGAGCATTTCATATATTTCATCTTTTATTGTTTCTTTTATCGAGAGTTGAGTATTTAGAGTTGAGTATCTTGAGTTGAGTATAGTACCTTTGAGTTGAGTTGAGAATCTAATATTTTAGTTGAGTATCTAATCTTTGAGTTGTGTATCTAATCTTTGAGTTGAGTATCTTATTTTTGAGTGAGTATTTAATCTTAGAGTTGAATATCTTATTCTTGAAATAACTTTAGTTGAGTAAGTTGAAAGGAGGTAAGTATGTTTCCTTTTAATTAAGTTAAACCTTGTGTTTATGATTTAGAATTCCCCTTTAATGTTTGTACATTCCATGTACTAAGCCATTTGGACTGCATCATCAACATGCACTTCGTTGATACCACTTGCAGTTCCAGTTAGCTTTGGTGAGCTTCTTTGCTTCCGGTGGATTTCATTTACTCTTCAATTGTTAGGATGATGTGGGTCTTGTCCCAACTTCTATCTTTGTCATTTAGAGGCATCATAGATAAACAATAGATTTTTAAAAAAAAATTATTTATTTTGTTAAATGTTTTAAAGACTTAAGGCATAAATTTATGGCGAGTTGAATATATTGTTTTATTTAGAGTTATCTATTTAGTATTGCAGAGATTATTTTAAAGTTGAATATTGGATTGAATTCAATTTAATATTTTGCATGCTTAAGTTAGTTTTCCGCTTGTAGTCAGCAAAGATGAGGGTTTGCTTGGAGACGAGCAATGGTTCTCGAATATCGATCACATCCCCGGTGTAGACTCAGGTCATGGAAAACTTGGTATCAGAGCACAGAGTTTATGTGTAATAGGGTGTCTAGCAATCCATGTCAGTAAGTCTTGCTTATGGTAGTGAGGGCCGCACTTCTATAAATGAGGGACAACATACATTTAACAAAAGTTCCCTTTTTTCATAATCTTAATCCTGCAATAGACTTATGTCACGGAGACTTATTCCACCGTGTGTTTTCATATCCATTTTACTACCCTCATACTAGAGGTGGTTGAAAAGTAGACTCATACCTTTATTGATTAGTTGCTCTTAGAAAAAAGATCTTGAGGAAGTCATGATACTAGAGGAGCTTAAGAGAAGCCTCTGAGTAAAATTAGTATAGAGTTCGAGGAAATGCACCCAAATTCATATGAATTGTGTGTTTGATCTAAAAACAAGTTGTACCCTCTTTTCTAACTCTTATTTCAGTTGAGATCGCTCTGAGAAAATATGTTTAAAATTTGGATAGTATTATCACCCAAAAAGGTAGCATGAGCTACAAAATCATGAGTAGTAGTGATAGTGCGCAGAGTTAGAGGAAAGTATACAGAGGTTTAGTAATCTAAGTTACGGCGATAGTGTTTCAACAAACAATGTTTCTATAGTCATGCACATAGGAATTAGAGTGTCTTGTAGATAGAGATGAACTTGAGATGAGTGTCATGATCAAAATACTGACAACATGAGGGTGATGATATAAATATTGAGATTTGATCTAGAAGACTTGACTTAGAGTAGGTGAGAAATTGAGGTGATAAGTTGCATTAAATATGAGTGGTACAAGTGAGAGACCCTAACGTTTATATTAGGCCAGTGAAATGTGGCTAAGTCCCATGAGTAACAAGAGCATGAAGATGTCTTCCGTGATGGTATTTTAGCAGATGAAGTTCCAATTAAGTTATAATTTCCATGTGTGCCTGAATAGCATAAATTGAGTTGTCAATTTAGAATTGGTTCATAGCTTTCAAGTGCTAGATTTAGACATAAGATGAGAAATAATGTCAAGTGTTGAGAAATTCTTAAGGAGCTAATCAGTAGGAGTTTGTGGATTTGTTAGATTATTAAACTTGAATGTGTTGTTGTTAAACATTAGGTGGTTTTGGATATGATCCCAGTGTGGTGGTAAAGAGTAATAGTTTTAGGATGAGATTCCCTACAAAGAGGTATAGAACTCGAACCTAAGGATTTGGGGTAAGTTTGAATATAGTAAGAGCATACCATTAGACTCCGACCTTAGTACAGTAACCTCACTCCATACCTAGTCATGTCATCATTCGTGGACAAATGATCCCAAGGGGAGATATTGTAACATTCATAAAAAATGTTTAACTAAGACTCGAATCGTTCTTTGTAGTGAATGAGATACTACTAAGGAATTAAAAAAGGTCACTTTATGAATCACCTTGAGTTCCAACCAGAACATAAGAGAGTTCATTCAGGTCATTCCTAAGTTTCTTTAAGTTTTAGGTCAACGTCAGAAGATCATAGCATTTAGTCAATGATAAGTTAGGTGGCACATAAGATATTAAATGAAATATCTTTGAACTATCTTTCCAACACAACCTAGTTAGCTAAATTTTGAGCTTGTATGAAAGAGATATGCCTTTTTGAAGTGACGTTGTCCAAATAAGAAAAGTTACCCAAAAATAGTAAGGGGTATTTTGGTCTTTTCCTCACCTAATAAGATTTCATTCATTTAAGTAAGGTTTAAGAGGTATAATCTAATTAGTTTCAGTTTTATAATCCTAAAATACGCTTATGGTTTTAGGTGAGAGTTCAACAAAGAAAAAGGAAAGGATTAAGCCGCTCATCGAGATTCTTGAATTTTGTAGAAGATTTTTTCCATGGTTCGATCCCTAAGAGGTATTAAGTTTCCATAGAATTGGATTTGTTCACCCACATGTCAATCATGTTAATTTGATTGTTAAATCTATTCTAGAAAGTTGAAGGTATGATGTTATTCTTGAATTGTGTACTTGAAAATGGATTTCATTCTTGAGTTAGGATGAGATTGAGAAGTTCATGGGGAAATCGTTCTGATTGTATAGTTGTGTTTGATAAGATTATTGTGTACATGTAGCGGGTATCTGAATCTAAAGCGAAATTGAGAAAAAGAATCAAATTTAGGTGAATTGAGGTTAGAAAAAAATGAAGGAAAAAGTCAAGTAGAAATTAGGTACCTAGGCTACGTTGCGGACCGGTTCATCAGAAACGGAACTTTCTCTCTGCATTCCGGAGAGGTTGCGGACCCCTCTACCTGAAAATTTATATCCCGAACAAATGTTAAAATAGATCTCCGCATCGCGGACTTTCTTCCAGATAGTTATTTATTAATCGTTTCTCATATTAACTATCTAAAAACTATCTTAAACATCATGAGATATTTCCATCACAAATCACAATCTTGAATTCATAAATTAAATTAAAGTTAGAGTTGAGAGTCAAGTTTTGAGAGTTCTTCAGAACATTTTTGAGAAAGTCCTTTGAGTCTTTTTGAGAAGTCTTCTACAATTTTTAATAACTTATTTTATGACTAGAGAAAGTGAATATGAGAGCTATGAGAATGTATTCATGAGTCTAATTCATATCACGAGACCCTTCATATCCTGAACCACAACTCTTGAATTCTTAATTCACATTCAAGTTAGAATTAAGAGTAGACTTCAAGAAAGTCTTTTAGTTCAATTGTGAATCCTTTGAGATCAACAATCAATTTGAGTAAAGTTTTTAGAAGAGAAAATACATACAATTCCCCCTGAACTTGGCAGCAAAACTTGCTTTAGTACTTTAACTTTATGGATAATTATTTACCCCCCTAATCTCTTTTCATTTGAATTTAATATCACCCTAAAATTTTAATACCTCTCTCACGTTGGCAAGTGTATTACACACTCTCCAAGTCATTGATACGTCAGTGCCACATCAGTGCCACATAGGACATTATTTAGATTTTGATATCTTAATTTATTTTTTTTTTGTTTCTTTTTGTTTATTCACAAGTTTAGTAACAATTTTTTTAGAAAAAAATCATAGATTGTTCCTCAACTATCACAATCCCCATTGGTAAAAAAAAACTCAATCACAATTGCAATTGAACAAACTCAGTCATATTAATTCAAAATCTCAAAGATATTCGCACAATCTCACAAAAACATTCAATTTTGAAGACATTATCAAAACAATAAATAATGAATGAGAATTTAATTTGAGATGAAGATATTGTAGATTTTTCATTAACAAAAGCTTCAAGTTCATCACATTCAAACTTTTCCATAAATAATAATTTAGAAGAAAAAAATAAAGTATTGACTTTTCTATTTTTTGTGTGTTCATCACACCCTTTACTGATCCAAAGAAAATGGGGGGTGGGGGTGGGATGGGGTGTTTCAAATAAATAGAAAGAAGCTAGAAAGTTCTTCGAAGAAGAAGAAGAAGAAGAAAAAGGTGAGGCAAGTGGTAATTGAGGCGGCTAGTCCGAAGAGAAAGAAAAAGGATCGTGATGGGGGGTTCAAAGAGGATATATAGGGTCAGGATGGGGGTTTCAAAAAAAGAAAAGAGGTGGGTGGGTGGGGGTGGGGGTCAAGAAGAAGAAAAAAGTAGTGCAAGTGGGGTTGAGGGTGGGAGAGGGTGGTGGGGTGTAAAGAAGATTAAAGGGGTGGTGGTATTAAGATCTTGGGGGTGGTGGGGTGTAAAGAAGATGAATAAAAGAAATATTATTGGCTAAAAAAAAAGGGGCCCAGTTAGCCTTTTTCACGCGCAATGATTTTTTGTACTTGCCACGTCAGCTATTCGGGTGTATTTAAATTCACTTGAAAGATATTAAGGGGGTATTTAAACACCCGTGTAATTTAAGTGTTAAAGTGAGTTTTGCTGCCAAGTTTAGGGGGGGTTATGTATTTTCTTAGAAAGTAATTATGATAATGAGAAGATTCGTATATATGAGTTCCATAGTATTGTGGATACTCTTTGGTCGATTCAATCATGCCCATAAATTCCGCATCAACTCTATAATTTTAGTATCCTAGAGAGGAATAGTATTTTTAAGTTCTCAGACTTGAGTATTGAGTTTATAAACCTTTTGCGATTATATATCTAATCATGGGGCTACTACATATTACCCATGAAAGTTCTTGAGTTGAATAGTAAATTCCCATAATCCCACATGAACTCTATGAGTTGAGCAGTCTGGAGATGAAAAGTATCTTTGAGTCCTTGAGTTGAGTAGTTCATGCCCATAACTTCACATGAACCCTCTCAGTCGAGTATTCTTGAAACGACTATTATCATTGAAGTTATTGAGTTATGAGTTATTGAGTTTCGAGTAGTGAGTTCTATGTATATGTTTATTGAAAACCTTAATTTGAGTCGTTCACGTCCACAATTTGGCATAAACTTATTCTGAGAAGTCTTTTACATTTTTTTCTAAATTTATTTTGATAATTGATCACTTGAGTTAAGAAAGAGTAGAGTTGAGTTCATTTTATTTAAAATGATATATGGTAACTACGTATTCCCAAGAGTAAATGTTTGCACATTTAAAAGAGGGAAAACTGATATTTCCCAAAGAGTTTTGAGCACTTTCAATAACCTCTTTTTTAATAGAAAGATTTTTTAGTAATAATATCAAAACAAAAAAATGGTTGTGTTTTAAACATATGAGCTGAGTATATTTTGGGATTAGTATTGAGCATCAATATGGGGACGAGTTCAGATAACTCAAGTCTCCATAAATAATTTAGCCAACGTGGGTAGAAAAGGTCATACTTTTTAGATGATTTCCTAGTGCTTTTTAGCGTAGACTAGTGGATCCACTTAGTTGAGAGTTCTGATGCATTGGCGAGGTATAGAACAGTTCTTGTACCGTGGGTGAGATGTTGTATCATCACATAGCACATAGTGATGGTTACTGGTTAGATAAACTCCAAAAAAATTATATTATATTTTTATATAGGAAAAAGGTCAAATATATCCCTGAACTTTCAAAAATGGTACGTATATATCCTTCGTTATACTTTTGGGTCATAAATACCCTTACCGTCAGAATTTTGGATTATATATACCCTTTGATTAACGAAAAGACACGTGGTATGATCTCAAATATTTGCACTATTTTATTTTATTTTTTATCCAAAATTTAATCTCTCCCTTTTATGTCTCTCTCCATTCCATTTTTATCCAAAATTTAATCCCTCTTCTCTTTCTCTCTCCATTCCATTTTTATCCAAATTTAATCTCTCTCTTCTCTTTCTCTCTCCATTCCTCTCTCTCACCGTCGGCACCAGAAACACTGCTATATCACAGGCAAATTCTAAGGAAAGATAAATAAATAATCAGTTAGGGCTCGTATCTCTTTCTTAGCCAAAGATCGAACTTTGGTTTATTTGTTTTCCTAATGTGCTTGAGATTTAGGGTTTATGGTGCTATTTCGGAAAACACTTTCTGGAAGCTCTAGTTGCTTAAGTTTTGATTATGTTTGTGAAGGATTAAATTATTTCCTCTATTCTCTTGGTGCTTAGATTTGAGTAGTTTGATCCGCTCACTTTTCTTATTTTTGGATTGTGAGTGTTGTTTCTTCTCAAACATATTTTGGTTCACAAAGCTTGAATATGCAGGTCTGCCGAGCTTGAAATTGCAGACCTTCACCATTGATCTGAGATTTATGGGAGGGGAGTGATGAAAATCTAGAGAGCTTGAAACAGATCAGTTTTGAATTATTGACATCAAACTTTGAGAAGGATCTTGCCAATAGTGATTAATTATTAATGGGTGTTGACCAAGCTATGGAGATGGTTGTTGGATCGTGTTGAAATTGAATGTATTGATAATGGAGGTCAATAGAATCATCCAAGTGAATGAATGGATTAAAAATAAATAAAAATTGGATTAATAACTTTTGGATAAAAAATAAAATAAAATAAGGCAAATATTTGAGATCATGACACGTGTCTTTCGTTTAACCAAAGGGTATATATGATCCAAAATTATGACGGTAAGGGTATTTATGACCCAAAAGTATAACGAAAGATATATACGTATCATATTTGAAAGTTCAGGGATATATTTGACCTTTTTCCCTTTTATATATGAAGTGTGTTTTTACATTATTCTTTAATATATTGAGTTGCTTTCTACTATTTTAAGAACTTTCCATATTTCCTCTTTTATTGTTGCTTTATCCAGAGTTGAGCATTCAGAGTCTTGAGTATCTTGAGTTGAATATCATACCTTTGAGTTGCGTTGACTATCTAATCTTTTAGTTGAGTAGTTGAATATCATACCTTTGAGTTGCGTTGACTATCTAATCGTTTAGTTGAGTATCTGATCTTTGAGTTGAGTATCTTATTCTTGAGTTTATTATCTAATCTTTGAGTTGATTATATTATTTCTTGAGTTAAGTTTACTCGTGTAACTCTCCTATCATTGAGTTTGATGAATGTTTCATTTCTTGTGGTATATTGATGCGTGATTTATTTTTATTGATTTATCTCGCATAAACTAAATTTTATTAATCTATCTCATAAGAGAAATTATCTTTTAGATTGAATGAAACTTATTGTACACTAGAGTCTAAGTTATTTATTTTGAATAGAACTTTGAGGTTGATTAATGGATGGACATAACGGTTCATTGAAATTAAAGCCACTACCAACATGTGGTTTCTGTTCAGAAGGAAAAAATAACTAAGAGACCTTTCTTCTTAAAAAGGAAAAAGTGGTAGTGATAAGTTAGAATTATTCTATTTTGATTTGTGAGGTAAATAAACAATCAGGCAAGAGGTGAATTTGAGTATTCTGAGATTTTCACAAACGGATACTCATCATGAATTTTTTTTGATGTTTTGTTAGTCCGAATATCTTGATAAACTAATAAAAATATTTAAGACAGATGAAAATAGCATCATGAAAAATCTATATAAAGTCACTACAATCTGATTGTAGTGACATAAACCTCTCTACAGAGCTCACGAGTCACTATCTTATAGAATAATTGCATTTCATTTGTCTACACCAGATACTGCATAATAGATTGGTGTAGAAGAAAAAAAAAGTAGATTCTTACGAAGATGGTAAGATTAATGATTGACTTAATATTAGTTATTTTGTTTCTTTTGGGATTAGTTCTAATAACTACATATCAAATTCTGAATTCAATTTCTTTCAAATCAGTACCTTGAACAACTACAGAACTAGTAGAATTTGACGTAAGTCTAATCTGTGATATGTTCAGATATAGGATTGTCCAGCGTATGTGTAGAGTGGGAAAATAAGAAAATTGACATTAACAACGGAATGTGTGTTAATCGGATATCCTAAAGAATGAAAGAAGGTTTAGTCCTTAAGAAAATAAGGCAATTGTTAACACAACTATCTAATTTCTAGTAAAGGATCATTTAGTAAACCATGTTCCTAGAAGTAAACTCGTTTTACAGGAATTGAACAAGAAATAATAAATAAGTCAATTATAAATTCAGACGCTCAAGAACATCTAATGGGTATGTCAGAATTGACGTTCCATTACTATTTAGTAGTTTAAGAAACTTTACTAGGCATAAGAAAATTACTATCTCAAGTAGTGGGAGTGATGTTGAGCAAATTAAAAAGAACACTTCGTGAAAAGTTATTAATATTTCGATATCGAAAGATTTTGAAGAAAATGTTAAAACATAATCATATTAAAGTGTGATTATAATAGTAGTACTTAGTCGTAGTGGGAGAATTATAACGAAGATTGATTTGTTTTGTATTCTTGAGAGAAATTTTTTGATAAAGCTCCTGAACGAAGATTGTTTTTTTTCGTATGTTTGATAGAACTTTTATGATACACTCTTGGAGGATTTCAGATAAGGTCTCTCAAGATCTAGTACAAAATCTATTTGTTATGACGAAGACTAGATAAAATTGCATGAGAAAATAGTTTGGTAAATTTTCTTTCAATAAGAAATAAAGGAATGTTAGTGAAAGTTGTAAATGCATAGTTTAGAGTTAAGTTGAAGATTGTTAGAGTATATACTATTAATCATGTGTTTAGATATAGTATTCTAATAATTTTCAAGATTAAACATCTAAGTGGGAGATTGTTAGGGTATATACTATTAACCATGCATTTAGATATAGTACATCATAACAATTGTGATGGTTAAAAGTCTAAGTGGAGATTGTTGGTATACATACTATTAACCATATTTTCAGAAATAATATTTATTATTAGAATAAATATTTGCTCAATTTTAATAGATCATATATTCGTTTATAGACTCTTGTATTTTAGTATGTAGAGTTTTAGGTTATAGACAGAGGATTAAATCATCGATTTTCATAAATATAAAGTTTTTTGTTCACAATCTAGGATGGAAATTGGATATGTCGTCGGTACTATTGTAGCATAAGATTATATGTAATTTATCTTGATTATGGGAATGGTATAGTTCCAACTTCTTGTGGTAGTGCATTTTGTATGTATTGAACGGGACCAGTAGAGATAGTTTCTTTAGACTGACTGGCAAAAGCATATTTTCTAAACTATTAAATGTACTTATATTCTTAATCCTAATATAACTATTATGATTTGTATATATTAATTATCATTTTAATTTATTAAACGGTGAGATTCTGAGATGGGTCAATTTGTCTGGTAAGTTGGATGATTAATATATCGGTGAAATAATGAGTTAGTTGATGGAATCCATGTCTCATTATAGAGATTGATTGATATGCCTTTTTGAGAAACTTAAAAGTTTTCATCTTGTCAAACCTTGCAAGTGGATTTATGAATACGATACATGAAATAAGTTAAGCAGTGCTCCAAAGGAAATTAATCATTAAGTTAAATTCGTCAGTAATTTAATTTATTGATTAGTATCTGAAATCTTAACATGTGGAATTACATAAGTGTTTAATGGAAAATTATGAAATATAATAGAGGAGTGTAATCACGAATTTCTAGTGCTTGTAATTTATTATGGTAAGAATAATTTAAATTAATTATTTGACATTATTTCCATAAGAGGAAGTCTCTGTAACTAATTTGTGGTCCATATAGTGTCAATATTTAACTAGAACTCAGGATCCTATTCCTAAGGAAAAAGGAAGAGACAGGCGTGAGTTTTCTTGATAAAAGAAAACAAGCATGTCAGTTTTCTGAAAGAAGAAAAAAAATATCTTTTGGTTCTCCTTTTGGACTGGAGAAGAAATCTCTATAAGCATGAGTTTTTCTAACCTAGAAAAAGATGGAAGGCTTCTATTCATGCTTGTTCATCCAAGTATTAATAGAGTTCGAATTTAAACTTGGGATCACTGTAGAAAATCATAGTTATTGTCTAGATTCGCGTGAAGGTTTGTTTATCTCAGGGAATCGCTTGAAGGTATTTGTTCACGCTTTAAGAGGTAATTCTTGAATTAAATTTCTGCAAGTTTATATGTTCTAACGTGATTATGTGAATAGCATAAACGAGATTGGTTATTTATTATACATGTAAGTAGTAAAAATTCTGATATGTTTCCACTGTGCATATAGTTTTCCTAACAACTTATGTATTATGCCATTAGTTACTGGTGAGCCTCACATTGCTCTTGGGGCATGGGCATTTATTTTAATTTTCTAGTTATAGGGGTCATGTCCTAATAAAACACTGTTACTCATGTCCCAATTTATGTAATGTGTTCAACTTTAACATTAGAACCATTATATTTGGCAACTCTAATTCTTATTAAATGAAAATCATTTCTTTTGCTGATTATTTGCCTCAAGTTTCATTAGTCAATTATCATGCTAGTCGTTCGTTCTGATAAATTATGATATCAAATGTCGATTCCTCTAAGGCCAGAATAAAAAGCAAATTCTTAGAACTTCAATACGTCGAATAGATGGATGTTGTTTAGGAAAATGTTCCATAAGTCGTTCCACATGATGTCAAATCAACATCAAGACTCAAGAGTTTTAATCCCCTTCCTGCCCTTGATGTTAAAAGACCCTCAAGGTGAATTTCATAGGAAAGAAAATATCTTTTATAAAATTAATTTTTTTTAAAAGAATTCAAACAAAAAATGGAAAATATTTTTAAGGAAAAAAGTGATTTCTTATTTTTCTTTATTTGTCTTGTATATCGCAAAATATATTAGTCTTAAAAATCATATGATCTAAACATATGTTATGAAAGATGGGAATAGGGGCGATAGGGTTGTTAGGTGAGAGAGGGGGGAGGGGGGATACGGAGTGGAGGTAAAGATGAGATGTATTAGGCTAGAGGGGACACCATTAGGGGTAGTTAGTTATGGGATAAACACAAAGTTAATGCATAAACAACTAATACATTCATTATTTTAACTAGTAATCGAATAACCCCTTTATGTGAATGCTACTTGTAAAACTTATTTTTTTTCCTATTTATAACAAAAAAAATATTTCTCATTTAAAAAAAATAACTTTTTAAAAATATAATTTTTTTGATTAATTAACTAAAGATAAAAAAAAATGAAACCATCCCATTTGGAAAATTGCTTTGTACTCCCTCCGTTCACTTTTATTTATCATGTTGTGCTTTTTGAAAGTCAACTTGACTAATTTGCAGAATTAAATTAGATTACATACTTCGATTCTTTCAACAAAAAAATTAGATATTCAAAAACTATTAAAGTACTATAAATTGCAATTTATTACATATTAATCTGATGAGAAACTACATCTCAAAATGTTAGTCGAAGTTTTTATATTTTGACTTTAAAAATAAAAATTATAAAAATTATAAGTGGACGGAAGGAGTACCGAACAATATATATAAGTGTAAAAAAGACCACAAAATGACAAAATGACGATATTATATCAATTGTTAGCTTATGCATCATTTTCATTTCATTTCATTTCTCTTATCCATCATCCATCAACCAAAACTTATTTATACAAGCTTTGTTTTTTCGACTAATTTTTTTTATTTATTTATTTATAAGTACGTATGTAGTCATGTAGTGATAGCCCCACCTTCACTTGTTTAACATATCTATAACTTCATAAAATGAAACTAATTAAGCATCATTATATTGACTACTAGACAAAGTCGTACCATTATGGATGAATTAGATGTTCCATGTTATGGTTTGTTATTATATTCGGAACATTTTATATATATATATATA
>NC_028643.1:56326217-56333453 GCF_001406875.1 Solanum pennellii
TATATATATATATGATTTCATAAATGAAAATAGAAAAACTTTAAATCATTCCTTTTAGGGTGTTGTGTAAATTGCGAAGAACTTTTCGATGACTAAACTAAATTTTACAAAGCGTAATACTCTTTTATTTTTTATTATTATTTTTTTTTGTATTAAACATGTTGTAATACTTGTTTTTGAACCTTTCTTGGTTCTTGACAAGTTATCAAAAGAATTATAATATGCAATAAAGCTATAGCTTTCGTGAACAATTAATAGGGTTCATCGTTGCATAAAACAAAATTTAATGTGGTCCCAACCTAAATCAACCTACTGATAAATTGAAATTTAGGGTAACACTCGTTACACAAGTAATCTTAATTATAATCTCCTCATTAATTAATTCTTTTATGTTGTAAATCCATTGTATAGTATATGTGGATTATCCATTAGATTTATCCACTATTAAATGGGTTCATGTATAGGTGCTTCCAAGGTGATAAGAACTTCCAATAAACTATGTATCTATTAATTAGATGACTTTTGGAGTGATATCTCAACACTATAAATAGAGAATCACTTACCATTTGAAAGATATACTTGAACAAGAAAATTTTCTCCTCTATCTTATACTGCTTGTCTTTTTCTTCTTATATTCTGAGCTTTTTTTACAACACGTTATCATCACGAAGTTGGTACTTGCAAATGTATTATATAAATATTTTTATTTAATTCACATCTTCTCTCATAATTTCATTATGTCGAATTTATCCAAACTTGAGTTTGTGGCATTAGATATTTCTGGAAAGAATTATCTTTCATGGGTACTCGATGTTGAGATTCACTTGGCTGCTAAAGGTCTTGATGCCACTATTACTCAGGGAAATGAAGCATCGAGTCAAGATAAAGCGAAGGCAATGATTTTCCTTTGTCATCATCTTTATGAGGGCCTGAAGATTGAATATCTGACGGTAAAAGATCCACTTGAATTGTGGACTGATTTAAAGGGGAGATATGACCACCTTAAAGGCAATAGTGTTGCCAAGATCTCGTTATGAGTGGATGCATTTATGGTTTCAAGATTTTAAGATCGTAATTGAATACAACTCTGTTGTATTCAGGATAACCTCTCAGTTGAAATTATATGGGGAGACTATGAAAGATGAGGACATGTTGGAAATGACACTTACTACTTTCCATGCCTCAAATGTGATATCGCAGCAACAATATCGTGCAAAGGGTTTTCAGAAATATTCTGAACTAATCTCATGTCTTTTGGTGGCTGAGCAACATAATGCTCTTTTAATGAAAAATCATAAAGCTCGTCCCACTGGAGCTGCTCTATTACCGAAGGCAAATGTGGTGGGATCACGTGATCAATCTGAAGTAAAAAGAGATGATCATCGGGGCTATAATAATGCACGGGGACGTCACAAAGATAAGGAAATAAAAATGGTGCTTCCTCTTCTAATGCTTAACATGAGTCGGATATGACTCTTAAAGATGATGATAAGTCGGGAACATCTCAGAAATATGATAAGGATGTTGAAGCAAATTTGGCTTTAAAGGATGATGTTTTTGATGGCCTTGGTGGCATTACTCATATTGAAGTTGATGACTTCTTTGGAGATCGAAACTGATGTTTGATCTTTTAGCTGGGGAATGAAGTCTGTTAATATTTTACTTATGTGTTTTTAATTATTATGTTATTCATGTTGAAGTATTTAAATTTCCATTGTTAATTTTGTTTCTTTCTTCTTTTAATGTATTTTATTTTAATAAAAATTAATAGAAATCCCAGTTGTCAGTTGGATTCAAGATGAGTAATGGAGATGTATGCCTTCTTGATAGTTCTACAACGCATACAATATTAAAAGAAAAGAAATACTTTTCTAAGTTGGTTATGAAAATGACATATGTCAACACATTATCAGGTAGTACAAAATTAATTGAGGGCTCTGGAAGAGCGACCTTATTACTACCTGGAGGGACAATATTAAGCATTGATAATGCATTATATTGTAGTAAGTCTCAAAGAAACTTATTAAGTTTCAAAGTTATTCGCTAAAATGGCTATCATGTTGAGACAGCTAAGGAAAGAAAGGTTGAATACCTTTACATTACTACAATTAATGTGGAGAAGAAAATTGTGCATGAAAAATTACCTGCACTTTCTTCTGGGTTGTACTATACAAGTATAAGTACAGTTGAATCACATGCCGTAGTAAACAAAAGGTTTACTAATTTTAATGATTTTATCATTTGGCATGACCGGTTGGGCCATCCCGGATTTAATATGATGCGCAAATTCATTGAGAACTCACATGGGCACACCTTAAAGAGACCAAATAGCCTTCGATCAAAGGAATTCTCTTGTGCTGCTTGTTTTTAAGGAAAGTTGATCATTAAACCATCAACAGTTAAGGTTGGAACTGAATCCCCTGCATTTCTAGAACGTATACAAGGTGATATATGTGGACCAACTCAACCTGCATGTGGATCCTTTAAATATTATATGGTCTTGATAGATGCTTCTACAAGATGGTCACATATGTGTTTATTGTCAACTCGCAACATGACTTTTGCGAGATTGTTGTCTCAAATAATAAGATTGAAAGCACAATTTCCAGACTATACAATAAAGACAATCTGTCTAGATAATGCTGGTGAGTTTACATCTCAGGCATTTAATGATTATTGTATGTCTACTGGTATAACAGTTGAACATCCAGTTGCGTATGTTCACACTCAAAACGGTCTAGCAGAATCACTGATTAAACGTCTGCAATTGATAGCTAGACCATTACTAATGAGAACAAAGTTATCTGTGTCTATGTGGGGGCATGCTATTTTGCATGCAGCAGCACTTGTGCACATAAGGCCGACCAGTTATCATGAATTCTCCCCACTACAATTGACTTTTGGTCAAGAGCCAAACATTTCCCATCTTAGAATTTTGGGATGTGCGGTGTATGTCCCAATTGCTCCACTACAACGCACAAAGATGGGGCCCCACAAAAGGTTGGGGATATATGTTGGGTATGAATTTCCTTCAATCATAAAATATTTTGAGCCTATGACTGGAGATTTATTTAAGGCAAGATTTGTTGATTGTCATTTTGATGAATCAGTATACCCAACATTAGGGGGAGAACATAAGTTGTTCGGAAAAGAGATAGATTGGAATTCATCATCTCTATCTCATCTGGATCCTCGAACAAATTAATGTGAGCAAGAAGTTCAAAGAATAATTTTTTTGCAGAACATTGAAAATCAGCTACCAGATGTATTTACTAATCTTCCAAGGATTACTAAATTGCATATTGCAGCTGTTAATGCTCCAGTTCGAGTTGATATCCCGATGAGACAAATTGTTAAGGCAAATGAGTCTAGACCACATTTGAAGCATGATAGACCAATTGGTTCCAAGGATAAAAATCCTCGAAAGAGAAAAGGAATAAATGATCAAGATGCTCATGGGTTGAAAGAATTTTCTCAAGATGAGACCCAAGTCATAACACATGATGAGGAGGAGGTTCGAACTTCTGAAAACAATGAAATTTCAATGAATTATGTCTCGACAAGAAAGTTGTGGAACCGAAATAATGTTGTGGTTGACAAAATATTTTCCTATAATGTTGCTATTGAAATAATGGAACAAGATGAAGATTTTGAGCCAATTCTGTTCGCGAATATAGACAGATAAATGATTGGCCAAAATAGAAGGATGCAATTCAAGCTGAATTGGATTCACTAGAAAAACGTGAAGTTTTCAGACCAATAATTCGAACACCTGAAGGTATCAATCTAGTGGGGTACAAATGGGTTTTTGTACGGAAAATAAATGAGAAAGGTGAAGTCGTGAGATATAAGGCCCGACTCGTTGCTCAAGGTTTTTCTCAAAGACCTGCCATTGATTATATGGAGACATATTTTCAAGTGGTAGATGCAATCACCTTCAGATATCTCATAAATCTGGCAGTTCATGAAAAATTTGAAATGCGTCCAATGGACGTTGTCACAGTCTATCTATATGGCTCATTGGACCACAACATTTTCATGAAAATTCTTGAAGCATTCAAAGTGCCTGAAGCATACAAAGATTCAAGAGAAACTTGTTCAATAAAGCTTCAGAAATCTCTGTATGGATTGAAACAATCAGGAAGGATGTGGTACAATCATCTGAGTGAATATTTGTTAAAGAGAGGGTACAAAAATAACCCGATTTGTTCCTGCATTTTCATTAAACGGTCGGGGTCTGAATTTGTCATAATAGTTGTGTATGTTGATGATTTGAACATCAGTGGCACTCGTAAAGAGCTTTTAGAAGTTGTTAAGTGTCTAAAAAAAGAATTTGAAATGAAAGATCTCGGCAAGATAAAATTTTGTCTTGGCCTACAGATTGAGAATTTGTCAAATAGAATACTTGTTCATCAATCAACGTTTATTGAAAAGATACTAAAGCGTTTTTACATGGATAACTCACATCCATTGAGTAACCCAATGGTGTTAAGATCGCTTGACATCAATACAAATCCATTTCGACCTCAAGAGAATGATGAAGAGCTTCTTAGTGATGAAACTCCTTATCATTAGTGCGATCGGGGCACTAATGTACCTTGCTAACAATACTCGACTAGATATCTATTTTGCACTAAGTCTACTAGCAAGATTCAGTTTCTCCCCAACAAAAATACATTGGAATGGTGTTAAACACATACTTCGATATTTTCGAGGGACCATGGACATGAGTTTATTCTATTTCAATGAATCCAAGTCATTACTGATTGGTTACACAGATGTAGGGTATTTATCTGATCCGCATAAAGCTCGATCACAAACGGGCTATTTGTTTACATGTGGGGACACGGCAATATCTTGGAAATCAATGAAGCAAACATTGGTAGCCATTTCTTCAAATCATGCAGAAATAATAGTCATCCATGAAGCAAGTCGAGAGTGCGTCTGGTTGAGATCAATGACCCATCATATTCAGGAAATGTGTGGTTTTTCTTTGAAAAAGAATATACCAACAACAATGTACGAAGATAATGCTGCATGTATAGCTCAATTGAAAGGAGGATACATCAAAGGAGACCGTACAAAGCATATCTCACCAAAGTTCTTTTTCACGCATGATCTTCAACAAAATGGTGAGATAAAAGTTCAACAAATTCGTTCAAGTGATAATCTTGCTGATTTATTCACTAAGGCATTGCCAACATCAACATTTGAGAAGTTGAGATACAAGATTGGGATGCGCCGTCTCTGAGATATCAAGTAAAGTTTTCATTAAGGGGAGCAAAATACACATTGTACTTTTTTCCTTAACTATGGTTTTGTCCCAAGTTGGGTTTTCCAGGTAAGGTTTCTAACGAGGCAACATTCAGAACGTATTATGAGATATGTATACTCTTTTTCCTTCACTAGGATTTTTCCCACTGGGTTTTTCCTAGTAAGGGTGTAACGAGGCACTAATCTATGGATATCCAAGGGGGAGTATTGTAAATCCATTGTATAGTATATGTGGATTATCCATTAGATTTATCCACTATTAAATGGGTTCATGTATAGGTGCTTCTAAGGTGATAAGAACTTCCAAGATAACTATGTATCTATTAATTAGATGACTTTTGGAGTGATATCTCAACACTATAAATAGAGAATCACTCACCATTTGGAAGATATACTTGAGTAAGAAAATTTTCTCCTCTATCTTATACTTCTTGTCTTTTTCTTCTTATATTCTGAGCTTTCTTTACAACATTTTAATATTTTTTATTAAATTAATCTATTATGTTTTTATACGAATTAAGCAAACTCGTATTATAGTTGGTTTTGGAGCTTTAACTGACAAATTGCATTCATGCATTGCAAGAGTTGTCTAAATGTCACGTATGCTGACAGATATAATTAATTATTTCATTTTCTAGTCAAATATATGTAAAAAATATAAAGGAAAAAAGATTTGAAATATATTTGAACTTTGGTCGAAATTATTGTTATGATATTAAACTTTGGAAAGGATCTTTACTCCTCCGTATTATTTAATAGTGTTTTAAAGGTATATATGTGTTCACGTGGACATCAAAAATATTGCATCATTATAAATAGTAATGTGTTCAATGGGAACATATATACCTTTAAAATATACTATTATATATTGCAGAGGGATAAAAGGTCCTCATAAATTAGTTGGTACAGTAACAACAATTTCGGCCGAAATTAAAATATATTTCATATTCTTTTCCCAATAATTAAAATTGTTATACTAAAAGTTGTAGAATTGGTTATCACGATCTTTCATATCGAGCTATTGTAGTACCATGCCGTGCTATGATTGGACACATTTGGAAGTATACAGTGACTAAACAATATAGTTAGCTAAAAGCCTTATAGAAAGTAGGGAAAAGTATACACTCACTATAAAATATAACTCACGTATACATGAACCATATACTGACTATACATTATGATAAAAAAGATGATATATATCTTAACTATAATGAAGTATACACTAACTATATATGAAGTATACATTGATTATTTAATTTCGATCAACACAAAATAATATTTAAAGGGTCTTAAGTTTTAGATATGAAATCTTTTCGATATTTTGAATTTTTTAATACATGATTCACTCAAAACGATTCAAGAAGGTTGAGAAGAAGAAAAAAAAAAGGAGGTGATGGAGGAAATGAAGAACAAGGGCAAGCACAAGACGACGGCAATGAGTTCTACGAAAAAAATAACCACTATTTTTTGTAATAAAGTTCACATTATAAAAAAGTATTTATTAGCGATATTAAATATTGACATTAATAAAGATTCACTATGACAATTTTGATTATCATGGACAAATATTTTCGTCATTTATAAATCATATTTCGTCGCTGAAAATCTTGTGAGACGAAAAATAATTCGTCAATCAGTCGTCACTAAATGTGTGTCTCTAAGGGTATACAAAGACGATTTAGTGTTTCATCGCTAAAAGTATTATATTAACTACAAAAAAAATCGTCCTCAAATGCTTAAACATTTGTGACAAATTTATTTGTCATAAAATTATGTTCTTTTTTGTAATTAATAGTATGTTTTATCCCTAAAGAGGTTATTAGTACAGACAAAAATATATCTTCGCTAATTATTTTACTTGAATTTGTGACAATATCAATTGTCTCTAAAGATATTTGTATTTCGTAGTTGAAAAAAATATAATTTCGTCACTAATGACTATATCATATATATATATATATA
>NC_028643.1:56338198-56339482 GCF_001406875.1 Solanum pennellii
TATATATATATATATATATATACACACAAAAATTGATTTGTTCTTAAATCTATTAAATAGGAAAAATACTATTATTATCAAAAAGGTTAATTTAGCTATGAATATTTTTCGTAGTAAATAGTTGAAATATTTACTACAAATTTTAAGTCATCGCTATATAACACCTTATATATTTTGTGATATTTTTTTATTTTCACTAAATCATAAATTGATTAGAGACAATAAAATCTTTGTCATCAACGTATTATTAGTAATGAATATAAATGTCATAATTAAATCTACTTTTTATAGTTAAAACTTATAATATTTAACTACGAACTATAATTTATCGATATTGTGACGAAATATTTTTTAGATAAATTTTTTTGTGTCCAAAAGTTAAATGACAAAAAATAATTTATCATGAATTAGATACACTATGACGAAATAATGTGTCAACGATAACTTTAAATTTGTGGCTAACACTACTTAACAAATGACGCCAATTAGATTTTTGGTGGGAAACTTTAGTTGACAAGACATTGCTACGAATTTCGATGTTTCGTTACTAAAAGTATATGTCTCATATATTTAACCATGAAAATAAATGTTGTCACTAAAAGCTAATAATTAGTGACGAATTTTATGTCGTATAGAGCTACTAATTTCGTAGCTCTATGTCATATTTGTTGTAGTGAGTGCTAAAGTTTTTATCGGCATTAGTTAAGTGTCATTAGAACCAATGTCACTAATGTTTTTGGGACATATACAAAGAGTGCTAATTGCCGCTAAAAATACATATTTAGCGGAAATTAAGAATTAATTGTTGCTAATAATAATTTTTGATGTAGTGACAAGAGGTTTTTTTTGGGTAACAATCGTAAGATTTTATTTATTTTCTCTGAATTAAGTGATAGTTTTATTATATCACCATGATTATTAAAGTCTCTTACTTAATAGGAAAATTAATACTCTATCAGTTCACTTTTAATTGTCACTTTTTTTAGGCAAATTATAAAAAATTTGACTGATATTTTGTGATGTATATTTTATTATATTGACATGCAAAAAATTACAATTTATTAATTTTTTTATTTATTTTTTGAATATCTAATTTTTATTTAAAATATTAAATTCATACAATATATTTAACTTTGAAAATTAGTCAAATTGTCTTTCAAAAAATCCAACATGCCAATCAAAGTAGAGAAAGAAAGTAATTGTTAACAACAATATTGATAGATTAAATATAAAATAAAAAATAACCTCTTAATTTTTCAAATTTGGACAAATTATATATATATA
>NC_028643.1:56339823-56349068 GCF_001406875.1 Solanum pennellii
TATATATATATATATAGCTAGATTTAAAAAAAGTGTTGTAACACCTTTTAATGGCCAAGAATCTTATTTATGTATTTTTTTGGTTTTATCTTTTTACATTTTGTCCAAGTTTTTTCAATTATTTTATTTTATAAAATCTTATAATTCATACTTCTTCCATTACATAAATTTAAATCTTAATTAATTTAGTAATGTCTATAGCTCCTAATATTTCATATTCCTAACTTTTATATTATTTAATATACAATTTATAACTGTTTAAAATCACACTTATAAAAACTTATCTTGAAACATGTATGATGATTATTTTACTTTCATTTTTCTCATTCTTCATCTTGTGTTTCTTTGGTTGGTCATTTTTTGTCTTCTTTGAACTGATTTTGAAGGAGACATATGTATAATGAAGAATGTTTTACATAATTGGATTTTACTTTGGTAAAATGTTTGGACATGCTTAATATAATTATAACATTTTTTCTATTGGAAGTATATATTAATTTTTTTTATTCTTTATTATACAAATCATGAGATTTTTTTGAAAAATTAATTTGTTTCTTTTTTCTCTTTGTAGTTTCTAGAGAATATTAAAAGAAAATGATCAAAAATCGCCTAACCTATAATCAGATTTTCAACTATACATATACATCATAATGATCCTATTACCCCATTGAACTATTTTGAAATGAAATTATTGTCACCTTATATGCTAGGGTGACAAAGAAAATGTTAGACATCCTTTTATAGTTTGATTCTGACATGTCTAATACTTATAATTATCACGTTTTTGTAATGTAATTATGTATTTAATATTATTTTTTTGAATTCTAGATGATACAACTCATGAATGTTTTTTAAGAAAATGATGTGATTTTTTTTTTCTCTTTCACTTCTCTTTATGGTTTCTTAAGTTCTTTTTTTTTTTATACTTATTTTTGGAGTTTATAACAAATCTGATTACTCTCTTCTTCTCTTTGTAGGTTTTGGAGAAATGAATTATGTACTGCTGAGAACATGGTCTTTCTTTCCTCTTCAACTTGTAATGACCCGAAAGGTCATTCTTAGAATTTTTTATTATTTATTTAACTTGAGTGAAGTAATTGTTGGTTAATTACTAAATAGCTAATTTTAGTAAATGCCTAATGGGATAGAGTGATAATGTATTGAAAACCCAATTACCCCTAGGCCCATGTGTTGAAAATAAATTAGTTCATTTGTCAGTTTTTATTAAACAATTAAATTTAAAAAAAGGAGTCGGAAAATGCAGAAAAAAAGAAGAATACAGAAGCAACATCGATCAATTCCAGGTAATCAACCTTAAGCGAAACTTAAATCTTTGTTTGTTTAGGATGATGGTTACATATATGTATATATATATTACTATTATATTATATAGTAAAAATAGTAAATTGCCTCTTTAAAAGTGTCGAACATTATATATTTACGTATCTAAATTTATTGTCATTGATGAATATTAATGGATCAGTGACTTGACAGTGATAGATAAAGTAGTATAGATTCAAATTATAAAATATTGATTGGGTAATTTGAGAAAGTACAAAATAAAAATAGGAAGAAAGGAAAAGGGGTAGGAATTTGTGGTTATTCACATGGAATATGGGGAAAAGAACAAAAAAGAATTAAATAAATAAATAAAAACTTTGACACTAAATTTAATGCAAAAACTTGAAAACAAAATAAAAAATAAAATTAATGATGGCATTATGGCCAATCATTGGTTTGTAGCAAAGATGAAAATGAAAACATTATTCTGCAAATGTTACTGTATATTCGTTCTGGTGCAATTCTCTTAGTTTTAGTTATTATATTATGGTTCAAATTTTTAATATATCGGTATGTACATTTAAATATTAGATGAATAGTATTTTTGTGAGTACCATTTAAATTATGGTATTGAAAAAATTGGGATGTAAATTCTAGGCTTGAAACTTGAAAAATTGTGATAGTTGAAATGTTAATTGACATCAAAAATTAAGAACTTGATTATATTGCGAACAGCTTGATGCACTATCTCCCTTCAACCCTTTGAGCGAAATGCGGCAAAATAAAAGGAAGGAAAATTCATGGATCGACCCCATCATCTCCACCCCGTAGGAACTACGAGATCACCCCAAGGACGCCTTCGACATCTAGGGGTCACGGACCGACCATAGAAATTTAAGTGAATTTTTAGGTCAAGGTTAAACACATAATAATGCGGATATTTTTAGTTCCGAAACCTTATTGTGAATATATATACTTGAGTAGATTCCATCAATTTGGAAGCTCAACGAAAAGGGAAGACTCAAGTCCCGGAGTGGTTATTCGAGTGGCTAAGGTAAGTGGATTTCTAAACCCTTGTTAAGCGTATGAATTTTTTGTATTTCCTTGTGTGGTGTAAAGAATGATTTGGAGACTTGTTGCTTATTTTTTGGTGTTGTATTCCTTGTTGTAAATTGTGCTTTGTTATCAAAATATTTATCTCCTCATTTTTCATTTGAGCATGTCATTTGCGTTGTATCTGAGATATGGTTATGATAAGAGTTGAGTGATAAGAGGATGTACCATTTCGAGGATCGTATCGCGCGCCGCGATGGATATTATATTTTGAGGGACGTATCGCGGGCCGCGACGGTTACTAATATCGAGGATCGTGTCGTGCGCCCCGACAAATGCATGGACATATATGTCCCCCATGGGTCCAAGACTGAGAGACAGCGGGTGTTTATCATTAGGGAAGACATGCATCACTATACTTTACATTGCATCTCATGGCATTACACACTTTTTATTATTGATGAACTTGAACACGAGTTTTGCTAATATTGTGAGTGTTTTTCTGTGACACTTGAGACTATTGAATATTGAGTTATTATTGAGAATATGTAAACTGATAGAGTGTTAGTGTTGAGTTGTGTGATTGGTAAACTGTGAATTTTTTTACTGTAGGATTGAAATTCTGATAGAGTGTAAGAAGTACTCGTATTTTATTCGTTTAACTTGTGTTTAGAGGTTTGCTTGTTGGGTACCGCGTGGTTTGATACTCACCCCTTGCTTCTACAAATTTTTGTAGGTTACGAGCCCGAATCTTCGTGATACCTCTCATTCTCTTCATTTCCGAGACATCTTGTGGAGGATTGTGAGGTAGCTGCTTGTCATCTCAGCGAACTTTCCTACTCCAGTTTATGACTTTGTTTTACTTGAAAGATAACTTCTTTTAGACTCGTATTTTATTTCAATTCTAATATTTACATTAGATGCTTGTGCACGTGACAACCTAATTTTGGGGATTCAATTAAGTTGACTTGTTTTCATAATAGAATTTGTTGTTGGATTGTTTTTTATTTCCGCACTTTGTTAGATTTTGAGTCTTAGACTAACTTGCCTTTGTGTTGTAAGACAAGTGCCATCGCACCTATTTTTGGGTCGTGAAAAACAGTATCAGAGACCAGGTTCATAGGTCTCACGTGTATACAAGCCGAGTCTACGTAGAGTCTCAAGGATCAGTACGGAGACGTCTGTACTTATCTCTGAGAGGGTATAAAGACTATTAGGAAACTTTTTTTATTCATTCTTTCTCATCGTGCGTGGTTACCTTCTTTAGTACTGAGTTATTGTATGCTTTTTTGACAGATGATGAGGACTAGAGCTAATGTTACTGGTGGTAGAGGGGAGGTACTTCCCGAGGCAGTTGTTGAGGCCCTAGCTAGGGGTAGGGGTAGAGCTCGATCTAGAGGTCGTGGTCGTGGAGCAGCACCAATGAGAGGTCGTGCTAGAGAGGTCTCTCCAGGGCCTCAGATTGATGATAGAGAGGACCAGGTTCCTCCAGAGCCTGTAGTCAAACCTTTGCTTCAGGATACACTATTGAGGGTGTTAAGTGTGCTAGAGGGCTTTTCTCAGGGTGGTAGTGCGACCGCCACACCACATGATTCTCATACTAGAGAGGGTGCTTAGACCCAAGTGCAGCAGCAAGATCCAGTTGTTCAGGATGTGGTGGGCAGCTACTAGTGGATCCCGCGGTTCAGAATGATGTTGCACCAGCAGTTGGGGGTCAAGTTGCACCGGTGGTTGTTCTGACAGAGGATGAGCAGCGTAGGTATGAGAGATTTCAAAAGATGGACCAACCTCAGTTTGAGAGATTTCAAAAGATGGACCCACCTCAGTTTTAGGGTGGGAAAAGCGAGGACGCTCATGGGTTTCTAACTACATGCCTGAGAGTTTCTAGAGGTGGTTGGATTAGTTGATTCATATGGGGTTTGATATGCTAAACTCCAATTTCATGGGCCAGCGAGAGAGTGGTGGGCGACTTATTTGGGGGCTTTGCGAGTTGGATCTCCTCCAGTCACTTGGGAGAAGTTTTCTAGCGCATTCCGTGATCGTTTTATCCCTTGGTGTGTGAGAGAAGAGAGTCGCTTGAGGTTTGAGAATCTGAGATAGGATGATTCTATCGGTTACAGAGTATGAGGCACATTTTTTCCACTTGTCTAGGCATGCGTTGGCCATTATTCCAGATGAGACAGAGAGGATGCGCAGATTTGTGAAGGGATTGACTTTCCCTATCAGGTCAGCTGTGTTTCGGGCATCTAGAGAGGGGGCTTCTTTCTAGTCCATTGTGAGCGCCCTAAAGAGGCGGAACTGATGAGGAGAGAGAATTTTGGGGACCCTAAAGGGCCGGTACATCAGGTCAGTTTCATGGTGCCTCATCTGGAGGTAGGGAATCACAAAGAGGGAGTGGTTCCTTTCAGCAGCGGGGACCCATTATGCATCTATGCTGACATCCGAGGGTGGTCTAACATCTAAGGATTCTTATAGTTCAGTCAGGGCTCGTACGGTTCATAGAAGCGACCTACAGGGCGAGGCAATTATGGTGGGTTTTCAGGGTTCACACAGTAGTTCCTAGGACACAGATTTTGCTTTACTTGTGGAGATCCTGATCACCTGATACGGCAGTGTACTTCTCAGAGGGGTCGTGGTGGGCTTCAGCCTAGCTCTTCATTTAATACTAGGCCACCGGCCCGCAGGGTAGAGGTCATGGAAGAGTTCAGTCAGGTAGAAGTACTGGAGTTTCTAGTAGAGGTGTTGCAGCTCAGTACAGTGAGGGTAGAGGTACCACCCAGGTTGGAGGTGCACAAGGGGGCCACTGTTATGCTTTCCTAGGGAAACCTGAGTCGGAGACCTCAGATGTTGTTATTACATGAATCATCCCCGTATCTCATCAACCTGTGTATGTGTTGTTTTATCTAGGGTCTACATTCTCTTATATGTCTACCTATTTTGCTGCTGAATTTGATATGATATGTGATAGCATGACTGTACCTATTCGTGTTTCTACACCCGTGGGTAAGCCCTTAGTGGTGGATCGAGTGTATCGATTCTGTCTTGTTTCTTTGGATGGATATGACACTTGGGTTGACTTAATCATTATGGGGATGGTAGACTTTGATGTTATCTTGGGTATGGATTGGCTTTCTCCTTATCGTGATGTCCTTGATTGTAATGCTAAGACTGTGACTTTACGATGCCTGGTGTTCCAAGGGTTGAGTGGAAGGGTGTTAGTGGTTCTTATCCTAGCAAAGTCATCTCTTTTATCTGTGCTCAGAGATTGGTGGAGAGAGAGTGTTTGTCTTACTAGCTTTTATTCGGGATACTAGTGTTGAACCACCTCCCATGGACTCTGTTCCCGTGGTTCAGGAGTTTCTCTATGTATTTCCTTCTGATCTTCCAGGTGTCCCACCCGATAGGGATATTGATTTTGCTATTGATTTGGAGCCGTGCACTAAGCCTATTTCTATCCCTCCATATCGTATAACTCCTGCAGATTTAAAAGAGTTGAAGGAGCAGTTGCAGGATTTATTGAGTAAGGGTTTTATTCGCCCTAGTGTATCACCTTGGGGTGCCCCTGTATTATTTGTGAAGAAGAAGGATGGGACTATGAGGATGTGTATTGATTATATAGACAGTTGAACAAGGTAACTGTAAAGAATAAGTATCCTCTTCCGCGTATTGATGACTTACTTGATCACCAAAAGGGAGCACTATTGTTCTCTAAGATTGATTTGAGGTCTGGGTATCATCAATTGAAGATTAGGGCATTACATATCCCTAAGAGAGCTTTTCGGACCATGGGCATTATGAGTTTCTAGTGATTTCCTTCGGATTGACTAATGCCCCTGCAACATTCATGGAGTTGATGAATGTGGTATTTCGACCATACCTTGATTCTTTTGTGATTGTTTTCATCGATGACATCTTGGATTACTCCAAGACTGAGGAGGACCATGTCTGACACTTGAGGATTGTACTTTAGAGGTTGAGAGAAGAGAAGTTGTATGCCAAGTCTCAAAGTGTGAGTTCTGACTTAGTTTTATGGAATTCTTGGGACACGTGGTGTCCAAGGAGGGTATTAGAGTAGATCCAGCCAAGATTGAGGCAGTTAGAGGCTGGACGTGACCTACCTCACCTACTGAGATTAGGAATTTTGTGGGATTGGCAGGCTATTATCGATGATTTGTTCAGAGTTTCTCTATTATTGCAGCTCCATTGACTAGATTGACTCAACAGGATGTGGGTTTTCAGTGGTTTGATGAGTGTGAGGAGAGCTTTCAAAAGCTCAAGACTTTGTTGACTTCAACTCCTGTGTTGACTCTACCTGAGGAGGGTGTAGACTATACTATGTATTGTGATGCTTCAGGAGTTGGTTTGGGGGGGGAGGGGGTAGATGCAGAAGGGGAAAGTTATTGTTTATGCTTCTGCTAAGTTGAAGTCCCATGAGAAGAACTACCGTACTCATGATTTGGAGTTGACGGCTGTGGTATTTGTATTTAAGTTATGGCGTGATTATTTGTATGGGGTGCATTGTGAAATCTTCACTGATCACCGGAGTCTTCAGTATATCTTCAGTCAGAGGGATTTGAACTTGAGGCAACGGAGATGGCTTGAGTTGCTGAAGGATTATGATGTGACCATTCTGAATCATCCAGGGAAGGCCAATGTTGTGGCCGATGCTCTGAGTAGGAAGACTTCTATTATGGGGAGTCTTGCAACACTTAGTATTGAGGAGAGACCATTGGCTAGAGATGTGCAGATATTAGCTAATAGTCTTGTCCTCTTGCAGATTTCGGAAGAGAGTGATGGGATGCCTGATTTTATTGAGCTCCGTCTTTTTTAGTTGTGCAGATCCGTGCACACCAGTTTGATGATGAGAAGCTATGTGTCATTCGAGACAAAGTATTGAGAGGGGAAGCCAAGGAGGTTGTCCTTAATTTTGATGGTGTCTTGAGAATCGGAGGAAGAATTTGTGTGCCTAAGACATGTGATTTGATTAGATTAATTCTTGAAGATGCTCATTGTTCTCAATATTCCATCCATGCGGGTGCGGCAAAGATGTATCATGATCTGAGTCAGCAAAACTGGTTATGTGGAATAAAGAGAGATATTTCAGATTTTGTTTCGAGGTGTTTGACTTGCCGGCAAGTCAAGTGTGAGCACCAGCGGCCCAGTGGTGTATCATAGAGGATGCCTATTCCTACTTGGAAGTGGGAGCAGATTACTATGAACTTTGTTGTGGGTTTGCCTACCATAGTGGGTGGTTATGACTCTATTTGGGTTGTTGTTAATAGGTTGATCAAGTTTGCCCACTTCATTCCAGTTGGGGTGAAGTATACAGCAGAAAAGTTAGCCGAGCTATATATCAGTCAGATTGTGCGACTACATGGAGTTCCTATTTCTATCATATCAAATCGAGGTTAACTATTTACTTCTCACTTCTGGAAGGCGTTACAACATGGTCTGGGTACTCATTTAGATATGCTTACAGCCTTTCACCCTCAGACAGATGGCCAGTCTGAGCGGACGATTCAGGTGTTGGAAGATATGCTTCGAGCGTGTGTGATCAATTTCGGTGCTAGATGGTATTGACATTCACCCTTAGAAGAGTTTTCCTACAATAACACTTATCACTCTAGTATCCAGATGGACCCATTTGAGGCGTTGCATGGCAGAAGGTGTAGATCTACAATTGGTTGGTTTGATTCAGCAGAGATGGACTCTTTGGATACAGACTTGCTTAGAGATGCCATGGAGCAAGTCCCTATGATTCAGTATAGACTGCTGACAGCTCAGAGTCGACCAAAGAGTTATGCAAATCGGAGAGTTAGAACTTTACTATTTATGGAGGGTGATCATGTTTAGCTCCGAGTATCACCCATGAAGGGTGTGATGAGGTTCGGAAAGAAGGGCAAGCTTAGTCCTAGGTTTACTGGACCTTTTGAGATATTAAGCCGAGTGGGAGAGGTGTCCTACAAGTTGGCCTTAGCACCTAGTTTGTCGGGCAGTCCATTCTATTTTTCATGTTTCTATGCTTCAGAAGTATATTTCGAATGAATTTCATGTGCTTTCACTTAATTCTATGGAGTTGGGTCCAGACTTGACATTTGAGGAGGAGCCTATTGCTATTTTGGATAGGCAGGTTCGAAAGCTTAGAACCAAGAAGATTGCCTTTTTATTTTTATGTATTTATGCGCTTAAATATATATTTTTTGCCACATCATCCTCTAAGGTGATATTTGATTCACTTGTAAGTTATTTAAGGGGGTATAGAGAAAGACGAAGAAAGATTCTTTCATGTGAAAGAGTTCCTTCTTCTGTCGAGATTTTGTTCCTTAGGGTGTGCCCCTAGCCTGAGTATTATCATAAGTGATGCGCCTGCTTATTGGCCTTCTGTCTCTCGTGGACACCGGAGAGCTACCGATGGTGGAAACAACTATCTACCAATGACGAGATGACCGAGGTTGCGTGCGCCGCTCCGTCAAAGCTTGATTCCAGGTGAAGGTGAAACTCCCAGGCGCTGGCTCTGGTTTCCTGTAGCTGCCGTGGATCCTCTCTCGGTTAGGGTCTCCCCCTTAAATACACGTAAAGTTACAGTACCAAAATAAATTTTCGAGATAAGTTTGATTGAACATGAAAATGTAAAGTTGATTAGTAATTCTCAAGATACACCTTAATTCATAGAAAAATTGATTATTAATCTGTAACTTCTAAATCTTCTTCTTCTTCTTCTTTTTTATTATTATTATTATTATTGTTATTCAAGTCCTTCAATTTCTAGCGATTACTATTACGATTCGTTGGATTCGAACTCAAATATAGAAGTATCTGATTAGGATAAAAATAACTTAGTAAAACTATTTGTTTCTCTCAATCTACTTTCTTTACCAACGTATAAATTATCTAGAAGAAAAGATATATAT
>NC_028643.1:56349320-56421512 GCF_001406875.1 Solanum pennellii
TATAATAATAATAATAATAATGAATATGTCAAATACTACTTCTTCATTTATTCATATTTTTAATAAAAGATTTTAATTGCCTTTATTTTCCTTACTTTCATTATATTTGATGATCATATAACTTCTAAATTATATTAATATAGTGTTTAAAGTGTTAAAGAAAAGTCATATATATAAACTAATTTTCTTTATGTGAATTGCATATATACATCTCCATTATTATTATTATTATTATTATTAATTAGAAATGACCAACTCCAAAAAGTGTATCATATAAACAATTAAAAGAATATAGTTGATACCTCAATGAAAAATATGGAAGAAGAAAGAAAGAAAAAGAAAAATCTAATATTTTATGTTATTGCACTTTTCATCCAAACAAACTATACAAAACTCGTTCATCCAAGTACAGACATAAGCATGTAATTTATACAAAGTATAAGCATATAATTGAATTTATTAGACATGAAGAAAATTGGTTAAGGAAGAGAGTGAATGTTTCACTTTTCAGGCTTTATTGAAATAATAAAGCAAAATTAATGAGGAATTAATGTATAGTACATAAAATTAATAAATTAAAAAGAAGAAAAGTTAAAACACAATAACGACAAAAACCAATAACAGGAGAAGGGATATAAATAACATCAATATGACATTTTTTTTGTGATTTCTTGTTTGACATTTTTTCTAATTTTTTCAATTATTTTATTTTATGATAAAATCATCTTCTTAGTTAATAACTCTTGAATTATATAAATTTAAATCTTAATTAATTTAAAATTATCTATAACTACTAACCTTTCATATTCATAAACTTCAACTTATTTAATATACAAATTTACTCCTTAAAGTGACACTTATAAAAATCTATCTTGAGACATGTGTAATCATTATCACAATAATATTTTAATGATAGGAACAATTGTATCGCTGTAAAAAATTATTTTACTCCTGGTGTACTTATTCTACATCTTCAATGTTGCATACACGTATTCTTTTAAAAATTATTTCTAACTCACTATCTGATAATCTCTATACGATTAAAATATGTCATTAATTTTTATTTTATTTAATTGTAAAAGTAAAACTTCAAGAACAGTGTTTCACTATTATAACTTAATTCTCTCTTCTTGTAATGCATACTAAAAGAATTAAAGTTTAAATATATATTTTTTTAATAATAATAGATCTTATGCGACACAAATATGTAGTAAATGAATGTCAATACGATCACTTTTGATCTCATACATAAATATGTTCGAATATAATTCAAGTATTTTTTTGTCGCCATTATTTAGCACCAATATATTTTGATTTGTTTTTTTTTATTATAAATTCATTTATACAAAAAAAAAAGTCACGCAATTTATGATCGAGTAGATTTAGTATTGTTGGTTGAACCAATAGTATTACTATAAGAATCATTGAATTTAGTATGAAATTATGATAATTAGATTATTAGTTAACTAAAACTTTTCATATAAGCTTTTACGTTTTCATCTTTTTTATCAGTATTTTTAAATTGAAAATGAAGAATGAGATATTTAGCAATTTTCTGAATATATAATATCAGAATCGTAACTAAATTTGTATTTACTATATAATTTATTAATGATCTTAAAATATATTTAATATCTTTTTATCACGATCCAGACCGTCGTGATTTGTATCCACACTAATCCTCCGGTGGGAGAACCATTAATACTAATTAGCCAATCCAAGAATTAACATTTACAGATACATAAACAGGTTTAAATGCAGAAATAAAGTAGAGTTTCCATAAACTCCAAAAGTCTAACAACGACTATCAAAAACCATTGAAGAAATATTTCCTAGAAATTGAAAGTCAGTGTATCAAAACTCTAAAGTACAACAAGTCTAAAGAAAATGGGTACAATCCAATTAAACATACGAATATATAACGAGAAAGTTTGAGTCCGAAAAGAGTGGACTAAAACACAGAAAACTCATGGCAGCCTGGAAGAACCAGCTCACCCTTGAATTCGATTGATCACGGATCTCCTAGATGAGCCTGAAGATGCACAGTACTCAACAAAGAAAGAGTATGTTCAGTATTAGTACACAAGTACAATGTACTGGTAGGATCACATGACTATTAAAGTAAGTGAAAAATATACAAGTAGTCACAACATACTAAATATGCATATACAAAACATATACAATATCAATTATCCTTTCAAGAGCAATGTACCCTTCCACATTTCTAATATCAAGTAAATACACATATATGACAAGCCAATATACCTAAACTGTTAGTACACCAGAATGTGATACACGATCTCAATTAGTGTGTCGAAACGTGACACCCGTTCAAATATGTATGTCGGTATGTGACATTCAATCCTAGTTTGGAATGTAACACACGATCCATTTAATAAGATATAATCACAATCACAATGTACATTCTCATAATTAAATTATAGTCAAGTGTTATTTCATGACATACAATGAATCATTCATACTCATATTCATTGAATGTGTTCACTTGAGCAACATTCACATTCATACATGCATTAGAATGAAGCAAATACTAACATACATCACAAACATGAAATCAAACGATCACCTACCTCGAAAACAAGCTTGAATCCTCCTAAGCTACCTGATTATTCCCTGTTCAGATTTTTTTCGCTTGTTCTAGGTCGATAAACAAAAAATTAATGCAATGATAAATAAATGATACATAATTATGTGAATTACAATCGGGATTATCAACCCTAGGCCGAACCCAAGATCCCTATACCCAACTTAAGAATTTTTCCACTATTAGTTTCAGGTCAAAACCATCTCCCATTGATAATCACCCATAAATCTAAATTCTATAGATCGAAAAATGGATTAGGGGAGTTAATCCTTACCTTCAGCATCAAAAGTAGTGGAAAACTTTCAAGAAATCATTTAGGGTTGTCTCTTAGCTCTCAAGAAAGAAACTTGTAGAAAATTACATTTTTTTGGATTTAATTTCAATTTAATTCGCTACTAGCCCACGTTAGCAGGACCTAACCCACCACAACAGCCCCACCCAAGCGGGAAAAATTCCATCTTGGAGGCTTGCACGGAAACAGAAGATTTGAGTTTCAAACCCCCATTTCATAACACACCTTCAACCCATGACACTTAGAAACTACCCGCTCACGCTAAGATCAGTTTCAAGAGTCCTACTCTCCCATTTGTAACTATAAAGTCATATGGGTTCCTTAATGTCTTATCTATCTACTCATCTGATCAAATTCACAATTAAATCTCTCATTCATTATCATATCACCCTAAACCTCACTAACTCTTATTCCTTCTAAATTTGAACTAGGCTACGAATTCTCAAGTACTACCAAAAACTTTTCTGGCCAAAAAATTTACCCTAGATGGCATATCTATAACGATGAGAGCAGGTCGTTACAATAGGTACAATTTTAACCATCACTCGTCCCCGAGTGACAAATTAGGAAAACAGGCTAGAGCAAAAGTGGAGTAGTAACTGAATCGATGAACAACTAGAATACTTGTATGACATTTCCTTATCGATTTCTCAAGTAGCTTCCTCAACTGGATGATACTTTCATTGAACTTTTATAGACTTAATCTCTTTGTTCCTCAGCTTCTAGACATCATGATCAAGAATCACAATCAGTTTCCTTCTCATACTAGAGGTCTTTGTCTGACAATACTACGTCCAATCTTTTGATCTAATCCCCATCACCATGATATCTCTTGAACATGGACACATGAAAGACTGGATGAACTCTCGATAGGTTAGAAGGTAAGGCCAATCTATACTCTACTGGTCCTACACAGTCCAGAATTTCAAATGGTCCAATGCATCAAGGACAAGGCTTGCCCTTCTTGCAAAATCTTAGCACCCCTTTAATGGGTGACATTTTAAGAAGAACTTTCTCACCCGTATGAAATTCCACTTACGTTATGGTATGCATATCTATTTTTCTACTATGGGATGCTAAAAGCTTAGCTTGAATACTTCTCACTTTATCTTGACCATCCTTCACTAAATCAACCCTCAAAGGTTCCATATCTCCAGCCTCAAACCATCGTATGGGTGATCTACATCCTCTCTCATACAGTGCTTCAAATGGTTTCTTATCAATGCTGGAGTGGTAAATTTTACTGTAGGACAACTTGCACAAAAGTAGGAACTTATCCCAATATCGTCGGAAGTCAATCACACATGATCTCAACATGTCCTCTAACACTTGGGTAGTCTTTTACGATTGACTGTCCATCTACGGATGGAAAGATGTACTAAAAGTACATCGTTTGCCCAATTGATAATGTAATTTTATCCAAAATTGGATGTGAACTGCATACCACGGTCTCAAATTATAGAAAGGGGCACCCCGTGCAACCTTACTATCTCTTTTACATTAAACCTTAGTCAATTGTTGCACATTATAATCTATTCTTATTGGAATAAAATGGGTTGACTTAGTCAATCTATCAACCACTACCCAAATAACATCAAACTTTTCGGAAGTCTTGGGAAGACCAACCAAAAAATTCATTGATATTTCTTCCCACTTTCATTCCAAAATCGATATTCTTTGAAGCAAACCTGCCAACCTTTGATGCTCATATTTTACTTGTTGGCAATTTTGACACTTCGCCACAAACTCCGTTATGTCTTTCTTCAGGCCAGACCACCAATATAGTCGTTTCAAGTCGTGGTACATCTTGGTCACACCCGAATGAATAGAATACTGTGAACCATGAGATTCTGTGAACAAGTTCTGAATCAAATCATCTACTCTATGGACACAAATACTTCCCTTAAAACTGAGCACACTCCCCACATCTAAGGTCGGATCTTGTTCCTTACCAGACATTGTCTACCTTCTAAGGTCATTCGAATTCTAGCTAACACCCCACCGATATCAAAGTTGCCCAACTACATGAACATAGTTCCAAGGTTTGAATTTCCTTAGCCAGAGGTCACTTGGACAGAATCAATCAAGCAGACTACCTATACTTACCGTCTTTCCACTTAATGCATCTGCCACCACGTTAGCCTTACCCGAATGATATTGGATGATCACGTCATAATCCTTGAGTAACTCCATCCACCTTCGCTGTCTTAGATTGAGACCTTTTGAGTGAACACATATTGCAGACTGCGATGATCAATAAGCACCTCCCAGTTGATACCATAGAGGTAATGCCGCCAGATCTTAAGAGCAAACAACACCGCTTCAAACTCTAAATCATGTGCTGGGTAATTCCTCTCATGGACCTATAACTGTCGTGATGCATAAGCTACAACATTCTTATTCTTCATTGACACAACACCCAGACCATAATGTGAAGCATCACAATAAGTAGTAAAATCTTTACCTTCTACTAGTAGTGCTAGAATAGGTATTATGGTAAGAGAGTCTTGAGCTTTTGAAAGTTCTCCTCGTATTTTTTGGTTCATTCAAAAGGTACCTCCTATTTAGTAAACCTTGTAAGATGCATGGCCATAGAAGTAAAGTTCTTCACATATCGACGATAGTATCTAGAGAGCCCCACAAAAATCCTAACTTTAATCACATAGCTATGTTGAACCCAATTCTTAACCGCTTAAATCTTTTGGGGATCTACCATTACCCCTTCCCTTGAAATTAAATCTCCTAAAAAGGCACTGAATCCAACCAGAACTCACACTTAGAAAATTTTGATTACAATTGTTATTTTCCAAGAACACCCACAACAATACGAAGATGGTCGACATGATCTTTCTTACTCTTTGAATAAACTAGAATATCATCAAAAGAAATTATATCAAAATAATCTAGAAATGGTTTGAACACACCATTCATCAAAATAATGAAAGATGCAAGCACGTTTGTCAACCAAAACGACATAACGAGGAACTCATAGTGCCCATTCCAGGCCCTAAAGGTCATCTTTGGTACATCCTCAGGCCTAACCTTTAACTGATAGTACCCAGATCTCAGTCGATGCACCTTGCAACTCGTCAAAAATATCATCTATTTGACGCAGTGGTACTTTTTTTGAATGGTGATACTCTAATGAATTGCCGGTAATCTATCCACATGCTCATACTACCATCTTTTTTTGACAAACAAGACATGATCATCCCACAAGGAAGCACTAGGATAGATAAAATCTTTATCAAGAAGTTTTTGCATTTGAGACTTAAGATCTCTCAATTCTACCAGGGCCATGTGATACAGAGGGATGGAAATGGGACGGGTACTATGTTCCAAATCAATTCATAAATCTATATTTCTATTCATAGGCATACAAGGAAAATCAGTAAGAAGCAATTCTCCGAATTCTGACACCACAAGAGTAGTCTCCCTAGAGGGGATTCAACCTCAACATTCTAATATAATCCAAATAAGCTAGACAACCATGCCCCACCATTTTCCTAGCCCGAATGGAGGACATGATCTTAGTAGGCTAAGTCTTGTGCACCCTTTCACACTCTAAGTTTTTTCTACCAGGGATCTCTAGAGTCATAGATTAGCGTTAAAAATTAGCACAACCTAATAGGGGGACAACCAAGTCGTGCTTAACATTATATCAAAGTCAGTGATGTTTAAAATAACCAAATCAGTCTAAGTTTGGGAAACCATGCACAAAATAGAACAAGAACGATAAACATGAGTGACTATGACAGACTCTTAAACTAGGGTAGAAACATGGATGGGGGCATCAAGTATATCAAATCCAAGGAAAACTGAACGGACACATAAGAATAAGAAGAACCCAAATCAACACATTATTGATCTAGTCACAAACAAGAATGGTACTTGTGATCACTGCATCAGAAGACTCTGCCTCGCTCTTTCTTCGGAAGGCGTAACACTGAGCCCTATCATCTTGACGGGAAACTTCCCTGCCAAGATGCACCGTACCTCTACCCGTGTTACTATTCCCCAACCTTCATGGCCTCCCTGATTTCCTACTATCCCACCTTGTGGACGCCCTCGACCATTATTACCTTTTCCCATGGGTACCACTGCTCTAGACTGTTGTTGTGCGAAATCCAACATGCGCAGTTGAGAACAATATCTCCTCATATGCCTAGGTTCTCCACAATTATAACAAGTGCAATCAAAAGATAGCCTATTGTGCGCCGAAGGTACGGCTCCCTGCTATCCTAAATCAAATTCTAAGGTAGAGTTCTCAAGTAACTACCTTTGGATGCGGGCACAGAAGACTGAATAGCTTGGGCGGCAAGTGTTAGTCTGTAACACCCGGTATATCTAATGACCTAAACTAGAGCCTAATATGTACTCTAGTAGCCTAATAAGGTGAAAACGTAAGGTGAGAGTCTCAAAAAAACTTCCCTAACATGGTACTAAGGTTCTAGTGCTCAAATGTCAAGGCATGGATCCCACAAGGACTACCAAGGGTCCTTGATGAGAACCAAGGGGATGCTTTAAAGACTGAAAAAAAAACAGCCTCATTCACGAGGGGCAACCTACGTGGTATAGGTTGACTCACGCCCTGTAGGTCAACACTTGGTTTCTACCAAGGACCCCCAAAATGTCTTAGCCACAGTACCAATTCACGACTGTGCACTACGGTCCGTGGATCGACTCACGCCCCGTGGAAGGGTCTCGTGAGTTGAGACTTAGTCTCCTCACCAACACCTAGAGCTACCCCTCTCTGACCCAAACCACGAGTTACCAGTACGGTCTGTGGTTCAGACCACACCTAGTGGTTGGGGACTCATGGATGGGGGCTTGGATGGAGTGCCTTAAGTCGGTCATGTGGGGGTAGTTTGGTAAAATCTTTAATTAATTAAATAAGGGTAAAGACAGTTATTGTTAGTTATATTAAGTTTATTAAGGTATTTTTTAAGTATTACACAAGTCTTTTTATTCTCATAACTCACCAACTCAAACTCAACCAACTTCCCTCCCAAAATTATTCTCCCTCTAAACTTCATTGATTAACAAGCAAGAAGCTCAAGATTAGAGTTCAAGCTCCAATATTTTCACTCCAATTTCGTGGAAAACATCAATTAATGTATGGAGACCTTGATTCGTGACACTTTCCTTCGTGAAGCCCTTCAACTATTGATTTTAAAAATTGGTATCTTGTTAAAAAAAACTAGGGTTTCTACTCTTACCATATGTTCTTCCTAAAAATGATTTTATTATGGTAATTGTATTATCATGGATGTTTTAATGTTTAATGGTAATTCTTATTGTAAAATTCCCCTTGAACTCACAAACACCCCATGACTCCAATTTCATATATTGTGATTGGTGTATTGATGAAAGATGATTACTATGAATTGTTTCTATATGAATTGAGTTGTTGAATCTTGTTTTATTCATGCCTATTGTAGAATCTTTAGGTGTAATTGTGAGACTTGATTAATGACATTTGAAAAGGGATAAGTTGCTAGGGTTTGTACTTACGGATGCAATATGTGTATAAACTATTTATCCATTTAGAAAGTAAGTCTCCTACGACTAATGTGTAAAGTATGGTATTTTTGAAAGATTGTTCTTTCATTACCCTTATACTTAATGAAGCAAAAATAGTCTAGGATGATGATTATGTACTCAGGTTATTGAAAGTCTATTTCTCACGAAAATACTATCAAGGTAGGGGCAAAGCCAACATGTCTTTAGGGGGTTCATACGAACCCCTTTGGCGGAAAATATTACTATATATACATGGTTAAAATTATTTTTAGATGTATATAATAGATGTCGAACCCCCTTCGACTAGTTCATATGCTTATTCTTTCGAATTTTGAACCCCCTAATTGAAAATCATGACTCCGCCACTGATCAAGGTAATGTGAAAGTTCTACTCACAAACAAATGTTGATTCTAAAGTTGAAAGTGCATTCTCAGCTTTAATGAATCTATGAGCTATTTTGACGAATTGTGTTGATTGAAAGTCTATTTATCATGAAAACACTATCAAGGTAATGTGAAAGTTCTACTCACAAACAAATGTTAATTCTAAGGTTGAAAGTACATTCTTACCTTTAGTGAATCTATGAGCTATTTTGATGAATTGTACTGAACGAAGGGCAAAGTTTTCCTTCACACATGTAAATATAATTCAAAGACTAATATGTATAATCTTGGGAAATAATGCTTAGCACCGAGTGTATATGGACAATGAGGAAAAGACCCCTACGTCAATGCAATAGGGCGGGTCATCCAAGTGATACTCATGAGATGGAAGCCCCTCCGCCAATGCAATATTGTGGGTTTCTATAAGCAATCTCTCTATCCCACAACTACGTGCCCACATAGGACTTAGCTAGTGGATCCACCTTATAGCTATATATTTAGTTCTACCTTATTCAAATAGGACACATTCTTTCGATATGGAATTACACGACACCGAATTCCATGTAACTCACATGGTCTATGTTTATTATGAGAACTTCTAGAAGATAATGAATGAGACATGAACTATGCTATGAATTCTTGGTGAGTTTACTTAGTAGGAGTGTGCCTATGAGACTTCACTCCCATATTGCACAAGTAGACTTAGTAGGATCTTGTAGGATGGTTCCTTTATATTATGATGAGACTCAAATGGATGCATGTATATTGAATGGTTAGTTGTTATGAATGACTTTCCTTGTATTCAAGTAATGTACATGACTATTTCCTTGATTGTGGTTAATAATTATGATGAGGTCTAACGATGATGTGCATGACCAAAGTAGCTTCAAGAGGGGTGCTTAGTATAGTTAGTATCATGGGATGCCAACCATACACTACTAAGGTGATGATTTTTTCATGTCATGGGTATAAAAGTGATTTTTTCTTGTATTGGGCATTGATGAGGCATGATTGGTTCCTAAACTTAATAAATGCATTCTTTTCAAATAATATGTTCTTTTATGGATTTTATGCATGTTTCCATACTTATACATTTTATGTGTTAACCCTTCCTTTCTTCTACACCTTAATAAGTGTAGGTTCCAACTAGGTGACTTTCACTCTTTACTGAAGAAGACTTGGATTTTTTATCTCCAAGTTGTGATGAGTCCTCAAGTTTGAGGACGGAATTTTCTATTTCTTAAATTCATATTGTATCTCGTAATTTGAGACTTTTGTTGATATAAAGGGCTAAGTCCCAAACATTATATTCCTATGTTTAAATGGTAAATGATACAAAGCTAGAATTCCTAATACTTTCTATTTTGAAAAGTGAAATTGGACTTGCATTGTAAAGTTTTAAATTTTTCCATATTATTTTCTATTTTTTATCTAATGATGATGGTAGAGGCTTGTATGAGACCCCTTGGGGGTCAATTATGTCGTGTTATGTCTACGAGCTAGCCTTGGGTCGTGACAAATTTGGTATCAGAGCCTAAGGTTTTGGAAATAATAGGTTGATGTCTCATGAACCACATCTAGTAGAGTCTTGTTCATGAGTGTGAAGCGTGCCACACTAAATAGTCTCAGACTGCACTTCTTCCTCTTGTCCAACATCCTCATCATTCTCAAGCTCGACATTATTTTTTATCTCTTCATGATGCATATGAGGATTCTCATTTCTGAGAGCATTCTCAATCGGAGCTACACCCCTAGCGGGGGATACCCTTCCTCTGCCCCTTCCTCTTATTCTCTCTCTAGCCCTGCCTCGACCACGACCTCTCGCTGAGGATTGCTCAGCTAGCTCAATGATGGGAGTTGCGAGCCTGACATAGTGGAACCTAGTGTTAACCATTTGTGGACAGAAGAGTGAAGGAGATTACATATCAATTCAAATCGCTAGATACCAAATAGAATCAAGAAAAAGCACGAAAAGAGACTAGAGAAAACAAAGAAATTTTCTTAAGTCATATAGCATCTCGAAGAAAAGTACAGATGTCTCCGTACCATTTTGCTAGACACTACTAGATTATTTTTCGTACACCGAGATCAATGAACCTAGGGCTCTAAAACGAACTTTGTCAGGATTGTGAATGTCGTGATTGACACCCACACTAACGCTACAGTGGGAGAACCATTAATACTAATTAGCTAAACCAAGAAATAACATTTAAAGATACAGAAACATGTTTAAATGAAAAAATATATAGAGTTCCCATAAACTCCAAAAGTCTATAACGACTATCAAACGATTGCGGAAATAAAAGTCATTGTACCAAAACTCTTAAGTTCAATAAGTCTAAATAAAATGGGTATAATCGAATTCAACATAGAATATCTAACTAGAAAGTCCGAGTCAGAAAAGAGTGGACTAAAACATAGAGAACCATGGCAGCCTGGAATAACTAGCTCACCCTTAAACTCGATTAATCACTGATATCCTAGATAAGTTCTGCCAGTAGCCGCCTGAAGATGCCCTGTACTCAACGAAGAAAAATCAAGTGTAGTATTAGTACGCAACTACAGTGATGACACGACTATTCTAGTAAGTGAAACGCATAAAAGCAGATACAACATAATAAACATGCATATACCAAAGATATACAATAGCAAATATCAGTTCAAGAGTGATGTACCCTTCCACATTTTTAATATCAAGTAAATACGCACATATGGCAAGTCAGTGGTCTTCTCATGGAACCCATATCCAAATTGTTAGTGCATCAGAACGTGGTACATGATCCCAATTAGTGTGTCAGAATGTGACACTCATTCCAATATGTATGTCTGTACGTGACATCCGATCCCAGTTAGTGTGTTGGAACGTGACATCCAATCTATTCAACAAGATACAATCATAATCACAATGTATATTCTCATAATCATACAATCAAGTGTTGATTCATGGTGTACAATCATTTATTCACTCACTTGTATTAAATGTGATCAATAGTGCAATATTTACATACATACATGCATTACAATGAAGAAAATACTAACATACACCATAGAAACATGAAATCAAACCATCACCTACCTCGAAAACAAACTTGAATACTCCTCAGAAACTTGATTATTCCCTTTCCGAATTCTTTCCGCTTGTTCTAGGTCTACAAACAACAAATTAATTCAAGGATCAATAAACGAGACCTAGTTACCTGGACTACAATCGAGATTATCAACCCTAGGCCAAATTCAAGATCCCAATACCCAACTTACGGCTTTTTCCACCATTAGTTTTCGGGTCAAAACCCTCCCCCATCAATAATCACCCATAAATCTAAATTTTACGGATCAAAAACGGATTAGGGGAGTAAATCCTTACCTTTAGTACCAAAAATAGTGAAACACTATCAAGAAATTGCATGGGCAGTCTCCTAGCTCTCAAGAACGAAATTCACTGAGAATAACATTTTTGGGGTTTAATTTCGACTTAATTCGCAACTGATCCGTCGTAGCAGGACCCAATCCACCACAACGGCCCCGCCTTGGTGGCTTGAACGGAAATAGAGAGTTAAAAGTTGAGTTTAAAACTCTTATTTCACAACACACCTTTAACTTATGACACTCAGAAATTACCCGCTCACGCTAAAATCAGTTTTGGGAATTCTACTCGCCTGAATTCGATTCCATAAAGTCGTACCGGTTCCTTAACGTCTTAGCTATCTATTCATGTGATCAAATTCACAATTAAGTCTTTCATTCATTACAAGATCTCCCTAGACCTCACTGACTCCGATTTTGTCCAAATCTGGACTAGGCTAGGAATTCTTAAGTTATTGCCAAAAAGTTTCCAGGCCCAAAAACTTTTTTCGATGACCTTTCTATAATGACGGAAGCAGATGGTTACACTTATTATTTCCACGCGAAGCGCAAGTAAATACAGTAGTACAAGTACAAACTAGAAACTAAAGATTTTAGCGTAGTTACTTATCATATAAGACATCACCAAAATAAGAAAAGACTGGAAACTGAAACAAATATTAATATGAAAAAGTTATTACTGCTACAGCTAGAAAGGTAAAATTGACCACCTTTAAAGTATAAAAAAACATTAATCAAGGTTGTGGAGAAAATATGGAAGACCCGACCAAAAAGATAAACAAACATAATTAATCTTTTTAGAGTGACCTTTAAAACATCTTATCTTTGTATAGCCCTTTATATAACTTTAATATAACATATATATAATCAAGCCACTTTCCTTGCAATATCTGCACGGCCTTTAATGAAGATTTAGATAAATATTTAAAGCTTTGGGTGCCGTAAACTATTTCACAAACCCTAACAGGAAAACACAATCTACAAAAATAAATATTAGATGGAGACTACATATATGTTTCATATATTCAATATTATAGACTGTTCTAAGTATAGAACTATTTGTATAGCTATATATAGTGACCGAAAGACGATCGGTTAAATACTTTTCGTCTAAATTATAATAAATAAAAAATATATTAAATTTAATAGAAAGACAGACTTATAAAAATAATATTGTATATTAATATAATATAAAAGTACAATTTTTTTTTTGTCCTTATCATTCTTGAAAGGTTCCTTTCTATTTAGCTGTTATGTAATTTAAATCTATCACCTATCGATTGAATGATGAAATTGTTCTGTGACTATTAAGCGAGTGTCATTCTTCAGATTTGTACTAATTTATTTACATCATTATATGTCTAGAAGCAAAAAAAAAAAAGAAGGTGGTTTAATGAGAAGGATGATGGAATCAAAGCAATTACATTACACTTGATGTTCGAGTCCAAAATGCGCCTTATACTCCAAAAAAACATGTGCGACATCCAAACACACTAGAGATTAGTGTTTGGATGCTAATACAAATAAAATCTCTAATTTTAACATATTGTTAAAGAATATAGTGAGCTGTTTCACTTAAAACACAATATGGTTATCAACTTTACCCTAACAAAGAAAATAACTTTTACTTTACATACACATGCATGATGTTGTAAAGAATATGATGCGTCCTTTACATATGATGTTGGCCATTGTGTCTTCGTTCCACCATAGCCATTCAAAAAGATGAGAAAACTATTATATATACACCAAAAATCAAAATTAAAATAGTGTCCTACATGTCTAGATGTCTTGTATTTTGAACTTTATAACACCCATATTAAATTAGTGTAGCACCGACTAAATACACATTCTATATTTATACTATAAGACTAAACGTAACATCTAATATCGTGTAAAATCATGCTAACTACTAAGTGTAATCAGAAACTAGAACACTAAGTATGACTCCAAAAATAAGTACATTCATAAATTTGGGTAATATATGATCTGAATTATGAGTTGATCATGATTACATTGTTGAAAAAAATCTATGACTTTCATTGACTTATCATCACTATTCAATGGCCTGTAGTCCTGTACAGTAATTCGTGGGCCTTTTTTTATTTGATTCACATGTGAGGTTGGTGAGATCGAATCATCAACCTATTATTGGTGATCTTACAAGTTTTTATTGGATTGCTCCTTTTATCAATATTATACAATACACTCCCTCTCTTTATATGTACCTTTGAGGGATGTGTGGTAGTTTTTGTATGGCATGTCTAAATTGTAATCTTCATTTCCTGAGATGATTTTTAAGGTTAAGTTAGGCTTAATTGTGATGGTATTAAAGCAAGACTCATTTTAATTCTTATTTTTATATTGAATCTTTTGTATTAAACTGTTCACGTATCAGATTTCTAGCCTTGAGCGTGAGGGGTGAGTGATTAATAAATCGGACGGATGATATCTTTTATAATATGGTCTCGACAATTCTAACTTTTTGAACTAGATTTAGAATAGACTTATATGTTCATATCTTTATATCGTATCAGATCTAAACTCCTTTCAATTTTCATTTTCGATGTTCGTCATCAATATTAAATTATTCATCCAGTCAATATGTGTGGATTTCCTTTTTAATCCATTAAAAAATAACCCATCTTTTTAAATTTAAAAAAGAATTCAACTTAAAAAACTTCAATCACTTTTAAAATTTATGCACAATTAGACTTCAGCACATAAAGTAATGGTATAATATGTAAATATGTCACTTAATCTTGGCCATGACTTATATTTACGTTTATCAATTTTGGATTTACACAAATAGGCACTTAAACTTATATAAAATTAAACAAATTAATAAATGTGTCCTATGTGACATCATACATAGCAATTTGCATTCTACGTCACATTCTACATACCAATTTGCATCCGACCTCCGTGATGTCTTACATGTATTATGCCACATGCATTATATAAACTACATATATATAAAATGAGATCAAATTGACGATACATTGCTGTGTTATGCATAAATTAATACACAGAAAGTAGTTGTATAAATGTGTCGATATGTATAGTGGGGGTTTGCATGTGGCAGTACGGTAGAGAAAAAGTAAAAGAGGTGTTAAAGCTTAGCGGTATTGACTACAAATCACATTAATGGGCAAGAAAAGTATAGCTATGTCTTTATTAGAGAAATAAACAAACTCTAGAATTAAAAAAAGAAAAGAGGAGGGCCTCATGTGTGTGTATATATATTTGATTCTTGGTTAAGTAATACTTTCATAAACAAACTCCTCACAATATTATATTTTTTTTTCCTCTGATTATTCTTCACTAGCTAATACAATTATGGTTATCAAGAAAGCAAAAGTAATTATAATTGGAGCAGGAATGGCTGGTCTGACTGCTGCTAACAAACTTTATACAACAGCAGGGTGTAAAGATTTGTTAGATTTGTGTGTAGTTGAAGGTGGTAATAGAATTGGTGGAAGAATTAACACATCAGAGTTTGGTGGTGACAGAATTGAGCTTGGTGCTACTTGGATCCATGGAATTGGAGGTAGCCCTGTTTACGAGATTGCTCAACAAATAAATTCATTGCAATCTGAGCAGCCATGGGAGTGTATGGATGGGCTTTTGGAAACTGAAGCAATCACAATAGCAGAAGATGGGTACGTGCTTGATTCTTCTTTTGTTGAACCCATATCCAATCTTTTCAACAAACTTATGGATATTTCTCAATCGAAATTAGTTACTCAAAATGAAATACCTAATGTGATGAGTGTTGGTTCTTTTCTTCGGAGGGGTCTTGATGCTTATTGGGATGAACATGTTGATGAACTCGAAGGGTTAGATAAACGGAGAAAAAGATCACTTGAACAAGGCATTTTTGCCATGTTTGAGAGTATCCAAAGGACTTATACATCAGCTAATGATTTAGAAATGCTAGATTTCAATGCAGAAAAAGAGTATTGCATGTTTCCAGGAGAAGAAATAACAATTGCCAAAGGCTATTTATCTGTTATTGAATCTTTGGCCTCTGTTTTACCGCCTGGTTTGATTCAATTAGGCCGAAAAGTCACAATGATTGAGTGGCAGCCTGATGAGTTATTAGAAATTGAAAATGGTACCAATAAGCCACCAGTGAAGCTACATTTCGTTGATGGATCAATTATGTATGCGGATCATGTCATTGTTACAGTCTCACTTGGTGTTTTGAAACAGGGGATTCGGGAAGATTCTGGTATGTTTAATCCCCCACTTGCTAGTTTCAAGACAGAAGCAATCACAAGGCTTGGTTTTGGTGTTGTCAACAAGGTATTCTTGAAACTAACTTCCATCCCCGATGGCATAAACTTTCCTTACCTACAGATGGTGTTTCATAATGAGTCTGAACAAAACCCGAAAATCCCTTGGTGGATGAGGAGGACAGCTAATTTGTGTCCAATATATGGCAACTCAAACGTGTTATTATCATGGTTTGTAGGCAAAGAAGCTCTTGAGGTGGAATCTCTTAGTGATGAGGAGATCGTTGATGGGTTCTCAAAAACTATCTCTAGCTTCCTAATAAACTCACATTCTGATGCAGAAAGTATGTTTAAAGTTGAAAAGGTGTTAAAGAGTCAATGGGGAAACGATCCACTCTTCTTGGGTTCGTATAGTTATGTAGCAATTGAATCTAGTGGAGACGATTTGGATGCTATGGCTGAGCCGTTACCAAAAAAGATCACTAGCCTTCATGATTCAAATGTTTCACCTCCGCCACTTCAAATTCTGTTTGCAGGGGAAGCAACACATCGAACACACTATTCAACAACTCATGGTGCTTACTTTAGCGGCATTAGAGAAGCTAATAGGCTTCTTCAACACTATCATTGCATTGATATATGAAGAAAAAAAATGTGTTCTCAATAGAACCTAAGCAGGTATTTTTCTTTAACTTTTTTTTCATGATGTAGTGATTAAAAGAAGGTCCTTTTGAATTTTCTATTGCTTTCAATATGTTTGAGATTATTATTTGATTCTTGCTCAATCTACTAAAGTTGATTATGCTTTGCATACTTATAATTAATTTGAAAGATAAAGGTAAAGAAAAAGTAGATAGTTAGCTCTTTAGCTCATCATATTTTCTCCATCCTTCAATATGGTCAATTGACAGGATCCGATAAAACCGGGCATGTACTATACTTCTCTCTTCTTAAATTATTCTTTACAATTTCTGCGATATGGTTATGATCAATTAATGAGATTTTTCTTTTATGAATATATCGAAACGCCCTATTTAGACATGTTATTGTTTATGTGATACTATTTTCTTATTAGTTTGTTAAAATTATATTCATAAAACAATTTAACTTTAAATTCTCAATTTCAAAAATCATAAACTACACCAGATAAATTGGAACGAATGGAATAGTAAATACAAATGATATTTCTTTTTCAGTTTTGATGCTAAAAACTGATGGATGTCTTTAAGTATGAGACAGTAAGTAGGGATTCTGAAGGTTAGTGGTGGAGAAGGGTTGAGACCCACAACAAAATGACAGGTCCCACTCCAAAGCATATCAAGACAATACATATACTAAGACAGTTGAAACATATTAGAGCTAGCAGTCCCAACTCATTTTTTGGTACATCATTGGTCATATCTTTTCACATAAAATTCCATCATTTGCATATGCTTATCAATTAAGCATTCACAAAATTCAGCATAGATACAGCTTAATTATTGCATTGTGGTCATATTGTGCGCGCCTTGACTTGTTTATCGCGCTAAAAATCACCCACAACAGTTTTCATGTCATAATTTCCACTTTAAACAGTTAAATTGTTAAAATCCTATTATATGGATCTAGTTATAGAGCGCTATAATATGAAATCAAATATTTCAGAGAACCTGCAATCTTTTAAGTGTGAAGTATTCAAAAACTTAATAATTATCAGCTTAAAATTTTCCATTGAATTCAAACAATTTAAATATAACATTGATGGATTAACCACCTACCTAATAAGGAAATAACCTCCTACTGCTGCTGAAATGAGAAAGTGAAGAAAAAATCTCCTTACTACTGTTACAGACAAAACAACTGCTACATGAAAACAATTTGTTAGAGAGAATGTAGAAAAATATGATAATCAATAGCTATTGATTTAATTGAATTTTCCATGCATAAAACTGTTGATAGACTAAGAGGTGCTACCATTAACACGCAACTAACCATTCAGGACTACAAAGAAAATGAGCACATTTTTTCACTTATTTTTCTATTTCCTCGAGATGGATTGGTGTAGATCATCTTGTTGTAGATATTGATTGGTCAAATCAAAGGGAGCATCTGTTCATGAAGACTCTATTATTGTAAAAGAGTAGCCCAGCCAGGCTCTAAAAGAAATTGATTCAATGGCCCACATTTATTTATATATATATATATATATATGTATACATGGGGTTTCCAATCAGCCATTTAATGATTGTGCATAGTTTTTATTTATCATCATCACCATTCACTTCAACATCTTTATCGTAAATACAAAAATTTAATGGCTATAATAAAATAGCTAGGACCCTTTGAATCATCATCATTATCATTACTTGTTAACATTTTAAATAATGCTTAATTTTTTATTGGGTAAATTCTCTAGTCCCTACTTACCTAAGGGTGTAACAAATCAATACTCTTAAGGGGCCAATCCACAATGATTGTAACTTAGGCTAAATTAAAGCTCCAACTAAATAATAGTTTAACCTTTGCGCTATTTAATTTGTTAGTTTTAGTAAGATGGTCCCTCAAAATTAACCATTGTATTATCGACTACTAAGCATATTTTGTACTCATTTCTTAAGCAATAAGCAATATTTGCCTACCTAATCTTTCTTCTTCTTTTTTAAAGGAGAGAATCATTGAAAATCTCTAAATTCGGCGCTGATTATTAGTTTTATCATCAAATTATTGTCTGTCTCAAAAACACTTTTTTACTTAATTAACTAATTAAACTTAAAAACTCCCCGATCTTGCCAGTTCAACTTGAGTGCAATAAACTTTTAAATTCTTACCAAGTTTAGGGTTGTTTTCAACATTTCTTTCGGCGTTTTATTAAGAGCCTCATGTTCCTACCTGAGTATAAGACCACTTCTTATGTTACGTGGCAGATCGGGAGTGTATCTAAGTTTAGTTAGTCAAATAAAGATGTGTTTTTAAGACGGTCAATAGTTTGGGAACAAAACAAATAATTTACGTCAAATTATGACATCGGCTCTCTCTTCCCAGTCACAAGTGAGGCAACAAAGAACGCTAACACATTTACATTGCCTATAGCTTGAAAGAATCTATTGGCACCTTTGAGAAGTGATTTACAGGCGGTACTCATAACGATTTTAAGTGAACTAAATGACAAACTGTTAAGAGTGAGTGAACAGCTAACCAAAACTTCTTATTTGTAGAAAAATCTTGGTGGAACTGCGGTGTATTTTAAATGCTTCTATCTTTTTTAAGTTAGTAAACACAAAACATGAACAAGCAACAACCAATTGGGTACAAACTATTAATAATTAATTAATCATGCAGACACACATGTTGTACTTAAACCCTTCTGGCCTTTTCTTGAATATAGTAGTTAGATTTGTTTAGGATGTGACATGAAATGTTGCTCATATGCACAAGCAACTAATTATAAAAATGTAAATAAATTTGAGTATGTAATGCTGTTCATGTGTAGTTTTGTTTAATAGCCAAGTACATTTGTTGGTTTTCTTTAAGTTAAATCAGACCAAACACAATTTATGTCCTTAATTTGTTTGTTTAGAACATCATGAGATCATCAAACTTCCAGCTCCATCTTTTGCCAACCATCTTTATTTTAATATGAATTCTTTTAATTGTGAAAAGAAATGTAATGGCCCGTCATTTGATTCACAAAATCTTAGATAAGTATTTGCACCTACAAGAGGAACATTTTTTTTTTGAAAAAATTATTAGTTAATATTATCATATTGGCATCTCAAATTTTACTTTTAAAATAGGCAGAGAGTAAAAGGAAGGGCTACCCCTTTTAACATCATCTTTTTTATAAAGTAAAGAATACCATATAAATAGGAATCTAGAGGACTAGCAAGCAACTCCTAGGGGAAATACGGCTTTTTTTAAGGTATTTTCTCACTTCCAAGAAATGTATGATTGTCATTACTTTACTTTTTGAGAAGCAAATCAAGTGAGCTTTCATTTTGTACAAGTACTACTTTAAAATGTATTTGTTAGGGAGTATTTATCTAAAATTTTCAATGTAAGTTCAAATTTAGCCAAGCTTTAATGAGTATCAAACATCGGACGAAAAATTAATAAATATCTATATTTATTTTTTATATTATCTTAAAAGCATCAACTCCTTATTTGAATGTTAAATTACTTTAATATTCCTAACTTAGGTTTTGACTTTTCCTGTGAGTTGTGACTTATCCAATAAGTTAAGATATTTTTCATAGGGTTATGATTTTTCGATGAGTTGTGACTTTTTTCAAAGGATTGTGATTTTTCAATGAGTTGTGACTTTTCAAAAAGTTGTGACTTTTTCAGTAAGTTATGACTTTTCAAAGAATTGTGACTTTTTCAATAAGTTGTGACTTTTTCAAAGTGTGTGACTTCTCGGAAAGGTCATGATTTTCAGATAAAAACAAAAAAACATTTGTTCATCTACACTTTGTTGACTATAAATAGAGGGACTTCCTCTCATTTTTCTACTACAATTTTTTTCTAATCTTCTACTCTTCTTCTTCTTGCATTTTAATTTCTTTTTGTGTGATTTATTGTCCTTGGATGAGTTCGAAGTTTAGTTGAATATATGCTTGTAAATATCTGTTTTTAAAATTTAGAGAATTGTTACGATCTGTTTTGTACTCAAGACAAAAGAATGACTTTATTTATCAATACTATTTATGTGATTAGACTTTGAGGAAGTTTCCTTCAAAATAGTTATTACTATATAAACATTGCCCTTTTGTTTTACTCATTTACTATTTCTTAATATTTCAGTATTTTAGACAAAGAAAAGTTCATATGACTTATAATAACGTCAGTTGAAATTTTTATTAGTTTAATTCTTATTATTTATTTAATAGCTAATTTTGTGAGATAAATATTATCATTAATGCAAATGTATATTTATATTTGGGTAGGTACTTTTATTTAAATTAAAGTATTATATATTTCACAAATGTATTATAATGTTAAACAAATTATCTACCTTCAAAATATATTATTTTAAAATGTTAGAGTTCCTTTAAAAAAAAATATTCACAACAATGTGAAAATACGCGAGTATATAAAACATAGTTTGCGTCTTTACATGTTCATATGAAATCTTAAAAATTTAACGTAGAATACACATTAACAAATCTGCAATATTATATTTTGCTAAGCTTATCATTCAAATCTTCGCTTAAATAATTTACTATTTTGCTGTCAAATTGACAAAGAAAACATTAAGGGTATGTTTGGAAAGTCACCTTGTCATGCCCGAGCCTACATCCTGGACGCGACTGACATTCGAGAACCATTGCTTGCCCTAAGCGAACCCTTGGCTAGCTCAACTCTCTTAGTCAACATAAGATAAACTCAAATATAAAGTTTTGACTCAAACGTCTCGAATACTTAACTAAGTACATTTAAAGATATTCAAACTGCCCACAAGGGTAACTCCGTCTATAACATTCACATTAGAAAAACGAAACATACTTCTCAACTACTATTGTCTATCTATGAAGCCTCTAAACGACAAATATGGTTGTCGAGAAAAGACCTACGACATCCAAACAAAACTTAAAAAGTAACTGAATCTTCCAGAAGCAAGGAGACTCGCTAAAGTTAAGTTAAACTGCAAGTAGTATCACCGAAGCGCCTATTGATAATCTGGGTTACCTGTATCGGCATTATTAAATGATGCACACAAAATGACATCAATAAATTGAATGTACGAGTATGTAAGGGGAGCATAGAATATAACATAAAAGCTTGAATTTCGAAAGAAGGAAACATAGTGACCTCAACTCTGTTCAACTCAACCTTAACTCAATATAGTATAAAAACAATAATAAAGATGCAATTTATATACAAAATTTAAAATAGTAGATAAAAACTCAATATATTTAAAAATACAACAATAACTCAGTTTATACGTAAAGATACAAAATAACTCAAATTGGGAGATTTTCTAACTAACGACCATCACCATGAGTTATAAGATGTTAAATGTGTAGCCCACACTGGCAAAACTGTCCTATACTTTTCGGAGTATAAGACATCCTCAACTAAGTAGATCCACTAAAATATGCTTAAAAATATAAGGAATCATCTAAAAAGTATGACTCTTTCTACCCACATTGGCTACATGATTTATGAAAACTTTGAGTTGTTTGAACTCGTCCACATATCGGTGCTCAATACTACTCCAAATAATATAACTCAGCTCATATGTTAAAAAAATTTCCTCATCCTCAAACTTTGAAATTATACTCAAAATATTCTCTTAAAAGAGACTCAAAGCTCCTCATGAACTCATTTGGAAATCTATGGTTCCTCTCATTTTAAATGTAAATACTTAGTTTCCATATACTCATTTTAAAAAGAAATGAAACTCAACTCTTATTATCCTCATTTTCAAGTCTTAAAACAAGTTTAAAAGTTATCAAGAGACTTCTATAATGAGTCTAAAGAACTTTCTCGAACTTTATGTCACGCTTCAAGCCTACACCATAGATGTGGCCGACACTCAATGACTGTTGTTTTTCTTGAATAAACCCTTTGTATGGCTTACTTAACTCAGTGGAAGACTTAAGCCAATAAAAGAAAACATTCTCATAGTATAACTTGAAGTAAACAACTTGGCCGAAATGACACTTAAGTCTCATAGCAAAATATCTATAATACAAGATAAGAGACTCAATACTAACTGGCTGATTGTCTATGAAGCCCCTATAATAATAAGATGGATGTTGGTAAATACCCCACAACATCCTATAAAAAAAGACTAAAAAACGAATAAATGTGTCCTTTAGAATGCAAGAAGGCTCACCACTGACATCGAGTGCTCAGTTGGATCAACAAAGCGCTGGATGATGCTGATCCTGGTTACCTGCGTCTGCATCATGATACGATGCAGGCTAACTGACATTAGTACATTGAATGTACGAGTATTCGAGTTGGAATGCTAACAACAATTTAAGCTTGAAAAAGAGTACGAAGGAACACTTACCTTGACTCTACTCAACTCATGAATAACTTGACTCAATATAAAGCAATTAAACACATGCAATATATAAAGTTTGTAAAACAATGAAAAAACTTAGTTCGTTAAAGAAAATGCAATAACAAACTCAACTTTACTTATACATGAAGTAATATAGTTTCTGTGGGAGATTCTCTAATCGACAACCACCACTATGAGCCTAAGTGGTGATACAACGTCTTGCCCACACTGTCAAAACTGTCCTATAACTTTTGAGAAAGGAACTGAACTATTTACTCTATGCATAACTTGAAACTTGAGTCTTAAAAACATATTTAAAACATGGCTAAAGACTCCTGAAAACCTTTTAGAACTTTGCTTTGGACTTGCTTCTTCACTTTAGACTTGACTCTTAACTTTTTTGACTTCGATCTTAGCTTTCCTTGAATGAAATTATGAATTCAAGGTTATGGTTCACATTTTTGGTGATTCCTTGGTGTTTAGAAATCATTTAAAGTAATTAGAATAACTGGAGAGATTAAATATACCTTAGAAGGACTTAAGTGGACTTAACTACGAAGACTGGGCGAAAAACACTGATTCGGGCGCATCTGATGCGCGTTGTGCCAGGCCTCAAGTTCAGAGGCCTCATCCTGGCGCACTACAGGCGTGACGCCCCAGGCGCTCTAGTGCAACCTTGCCTGGTGTTGCCCAGGTGTGGCTAATGACTTTCTCCTTTTGCTTTTCAATGCTAAACCTCTTTTCCCAAACCTTGGGATCATCAGTACCTTCACTTCCCAATAGATCTAAATTGAAAAAACAACACGGAATTACGAATCAAACAACAATAGGCATTCAAACAAACTCAACCAACAGGAATTCGACAAGATTCTTCAAGAACTAACTACTTAACATGCAAACAATTCTAAAACCACTGAATTGAAACCAGTTCAGTGTGTGGGTGAACTAACCCAACACAAAAGACCTCACATTCCTTGATAGGGATCATCCTCGACGAATTCCACTCGCAAATCTAGACGTTCTTAGTGAAATCCTTGACTTCTTTCCCTTTCTTTCTTTTGTTTTCTCTTCTCCAAGCCCTAAGCGTAAAGTCTAATCTTCCAAAATGAACTAAACACAATTTTACCCCAATAAACGCCTTAAAACGAAATAGAAATTAATTGGTGAAAAGGCTAATTTGCACTTCCTTAAATCCGGTTTGGACTTCCCTTACTTCAACAACCCAACTTCCGATATACATCTCCCTCATATGATATCGAAAATGCGCAAACTTGGCGGCATTATAAAGATCTCTCCAAAAACTTTCTGACCATATCAAGAACTACCTCTAAATCATCCTGAGCTATAAGTTATGGCTGTTTGAAAATGATCCAAACTCACTTTTTTAACTTATGCAATTTTCTAGATTTTCCCTTTTCTTTCCAAAAAGAATATTTTTTGTTTCCTAGCTTATTCCTAGCTATTTCAAATTGTGAGATGTTACACTTTACTCTTCACTCGATCTTGAATTTGAATTATGAATTCAAGAGTTATGATTTGGATACACGAATATCTCAATGGTTAGATGTATTTTGATTAGTTATAATCAGTATGAGAGCAAGGATACATTTTAAAAGGACTTAAACTAAGCAAACAACGGAAAAAAAAGTTGGGGTAGGTGACAGCGACGCACGAGCGTGGGGCACCAACCCTTTAACTTGTGAGGGCTCATTGTGTCGCAGTGAAGGACCAACACATTAGCCCTCCTTGCACATCAGTAGTGTGTCACGCCACCCCTCTCCCAGAACGATCCGACAAATTTTTCTTCTCGTTTTCTGACCCTAACTCACCTAGAATTGATTGTTTTTGTCAAAATTTCCTTTGATTCAATTGTTCAAATACAAGTACATGAGAATCTACTCACTTTTTTTTTATGAACAACTCTCTACGATAAAAATCCTCACCATGAAAATTCATGAACTCCATAAGTAAATCATGAAGAATAAAACATCAAGAACACCCATTAATTATTCAAATCATTCATCCTCGAAAACAAAATTACGGATGGAACGTACATTATTGTCCTGTGGGTGAACGAATCCAACAATATGAAAACTTACATACCTTAATTTGGCGAAACAAATCCTCGATTCCCAAGAAATCTTGGCAAACACTTAAACTCCTACTTATTTCCTCCTCTTGAACTCCTCTCAAAACCGTAAGCTCATTTAGGATTGTGAAAATTGACCCGAATCAGTTTAGACCACTAAAATATTACTAAAAATGTTTAAAGTTTATGGGGTAAGGAAAAGATCAAAATACCCCTAATTAATTCAGGTAAATTTCCTTAAATGGACATCCGAACTCAAAATTTAGGAAACTCGGTGGTGTTGGAAAGAGTATTCAAAGATATTTCATCTTATATCAAAAGGGACACATAACGCTTCCTGTACTAAAAGTTATGGCCATCTGAAGTTGACCCAAAACTCACAACTTAAGCATAACTTGAAAATTTCTCAATTTGGCTCATTCCAAATTACATCTTTATAAATTTAAATCTTTTAAGATCGAGGTGATTACAATATATCCCCCTTGGGAACATTCATCTTCAAATGAGATTACTCTAAGTATACTAAGGGTGGCAACATCTAACACCCAACTCAAACACCCAACATGCAATGGAACACAACATTTAAGCTTAAAAAGTACCAAGAAAATAATTAGTACCTTGATTTGAAGCTATTATGGAAGCAAAGAGATGTGGGTATCTCTTCTTCATATCCTCCTCAACCTCCCAAGTAGCTTCCTCAACAAACCAGTTCCTCCATAAGACCATAAGTGATACTACCTCTTTGGTTCTCAACTCGCGAACCTAACAATCAAGTATCTCAACATAAATCTCCTCATAAGATAGGTTGTTCTTAATACCAATATTTTTAGTAGGTATAATGAGGGAAGGGTCAACCATACATTTATTCAACATTGAAATGTGAGATACCGGATGGACTACTGCTAACTCTGGCGGTATCTCCAACTCATAATCTGCGTTGACGATCCTTTTGGATATCCTGTACGGACAAATATACCGGGGACTAAGCTTCCTCCTCTTGCCAAATCTCAAAAAAACCTTCATCGGTGAAACCTTTAATAAACCCAATCGTCCAGCTCAAACTCCAAGTCTCTCCTCCTAAATCAATGTAGGATTTCAGATGACTGCGCTATGTTTAACCTTTGTTGAATGGCCTTCACTTTCTCCATAGATTGATGGAACAATTCTAGTCCAATCAACCCAACTTCACCAACGTCTAACCATCAAATAAGAGATCTACATCTTCTCCTATAAAGGACCTTATAAGGATCCATCTGAATGCTAGAGTAATAACTGTTGTTGTAAGAAAACTCAATGACACGCAAGTGATCATCTCAATTACCCTTGAAATTAACCGTACACACCCTCAACATATCCTATAAAGAATAAATCGTACGCTCTACTTGAATATCAGTCTAAGGATGAAAAGCACTATTAAGGTTAACTAAACCCTTCTAGAAAGACTTCCAGTTTTGTGTTGTGAACTATACACCTCTATCTGAAATGATGGACACCGGAAATCCATGAACTTGCACTATCTTAAATTTATAATCTGGAATAATAATCTACTTAAAAAGGTAGTCTTTACCAGGAAACAATTGGTTGATTTAGTCATCCGATCTACAATCACCCAAATCAAACCATGATGCTTATGAGACTGCGGTAAGACAGTAATAAAATCCATGTTAATTATCTTCCACTTCCCTTTTGGAAGATCTATGTTCTGAGTCATACCACTAGGACTATGGTTCTCTACCTTGGCTTGTTGGCAATTCAGGCACTTAGTAATGAACTATGCAATGCCCCTCTTCATGTTGCTCCACCAATATGCAAGTCGCGATACATCTTTCTGAAATCAGGATGGATAGAGTATCTACAACTATGAGTTTCCTTCGTGATCCTATATTGGAGTTTATTTACCTTTGGAAAACACAAGCTACCTTGATACCTCAATATATAATCTCCCCTTCATTTCATAGCCCCCACTTTCTGCTTATGAACATTTGCGTCTATTCAACCAAGACAGGGTCTTGGTCTTGTTTCACTTTCACTTTAGACACTAGTGATGATTAACCTTATTCATCACCACTACTCCTATTTCATTGGAATCCATTGATTGGACTCTCAATTTTGCAAGTCTGTGCACATCTTTTTCTAACTCTTTCTTGCCTTCTTCAACATGTGAAGTACCACCCATAGATAACCTGCTCAAAGAATCAACAAGAACATTAGCCTTACATGGGTGATAGAGAATACTAATGTAATCATTCTTGAGTAACTCCAACCACCTCCTCTATTTGAGATTATGCTCTTTCTGACTAAATACATACTGAAGAATCTTATGATCCGTGAACACATCAACATGAACACCATAAATATAGTGATGTCATATTTTAAAAGAAAAAACCATAAAAACTAATTTTAGATCATTGGTTAGGTAATGTCTCTCATGAATCTTAAGCTGTCTGGAGGCATAAGCTATAACTTTGTCATTCTGCATCAATACAAAAATCAGTCCAACTCTGAATGTATCAGAACACACATCAAACACTTATGTACCCTCCGATAAGGTTAAAACTAGGGCAGTAGTCAACCACGTTTTCAATCCCCGAATGCATTTCTCAAGCTTCAGACCATTGAAACTTCATTGTCTTCTGAGTCAATTTTGTAAACGGGGATGAAATATATGAGAAACCCCTATACAAAACTTATTTAATAACCAGCCCATCCCAAGAAACTCATAATATCAGTTTGAGATGTGGGTCTAAGACAGCTCTGCACTGCCTCAATCTTCTAAGTATCAACTCGAATCCCATCACCAGAAATAATGTGGCCTATGAATGCCATTGACTTAAGCCACAAATCACACTTAGAAAATTTGGAAAACAACTCTCTATCTCTTATAGTTTTGAGAACTACTTTGAGATGACTAGCATGATGTTCCTTATTCCTTGAATAAATCAGAATGTCATTGTCACATCCGGAGAGCACCCCCCAAAGCGATAGGCATCGTCGTCCTCTGAGAGGACTCAAACAAGCCCTTAGCATTCGTCATAACATATCATAGGTTAAAAGTTGTGGAAAATTAAAACTTTTACATATACTACGTGAGGTATACTTAGAACTCTTACATAGAAGCTTACTCAGGCTTTTCTTATAGCAACATAATAGACATAAATATGATAGTTTAAAAACTGTTTCACATAAAAACCATCTAATGAATACGAATCTTGGACTTAGCCAATATAATGTCAATATGTTATATAGGCCTTACTACAGTAAAATCAAATTGATAAAAGGAAATAAGAGTATCTCTTAAACTACTAAAATCTTCATAAGCTAGAATAATGAAACAATAGCATCCCCGAACATGAGGACCTACCAAAACTTGGAGAAAAAGTTCTCAACCTTTTTAATCTTCAGTGGCTGGACCCTACATTTGCAGTTATATTAAGTAAGGGGTTAGTACGCCACATGTACTAAGTATGGGTATATGCACATAAACACATATCAACATAATATACAAAACACTTACCAATAATCCCATCCCAAGACTACAAGTGCAATGATCATGTAAAGCCCCATAACCCCACATAATCAAGTAAACAATATAGGAGACCATAAGTAATGCTTTGCTTCATACAACTTATATCATAAGTATTCATAATCACATATAACAATATAGTCCAACAATATGGTCATCAACATAACCAACATTATATAAGAACAACATCACATATCATAAGCATTATACATTCCATATCATTATGTTACATGAGAAAAATCTCGTAGGACTTCCCTTAGAGTCAACTTGTGCAATGTCTAGGTAGAGTCCCGTACCCCTACCTATACTAAGTAAACTCCTAAAGTAACCCTAACCTAATGTCCATTTTCTTTATTCTTTCATTTTACTTGAGGGAATGATCGCCTTAACCGACATTAGACCATATGAGCTAAACATGGAATCCTGTATCATGAAACCCCACATCGAAAGAAGGTGGTCTACTTTCCAAGGTAGAACCAAAACATGAACATAGAATTCTAGGTGGATCCACTAGCTAGTATTCTTATGTAGGCAACATAATTCAAGAATTACGAGATATATTAGAGGCCTATTGTTCCACATTCGATGGAAATTTCTATCTCAAGAGAGTCATTGTGACCCTACCTTCCAACTTGGGAAGGAACACCTCTTATATCTAGTTCATTTGTGCTAAGCTAAAGTCCCTTTTTGAATAACCTTTTAGTCATCATTTATCATAAAACTTATCATAGGCCATAGAGGATTAGCTCCTCGTATAAACATGATCGTAAGATCTTTAGGTTTAGATGAGAATTTCCTTTCATCACAACCTTCATTTTTGAGATTAACATATCATAATCATAGTGTGTAAGGCATACAAGATAAACATCATCAACTTGCATTATCATATCCTTACCATGATTCCCCATTTAACATATTCGCAGGCCAAAATATATGAATAGAAACATCATACACACTTTAATTTCAGAGGTACATCAATTTATAGGCCAACATCACATAATAGAGAAATCATGACTTTAGAAGACTTACCTATTGCTTCCAAGAATCTTCATCAAGAACTTACATTAAATTCATCACAATCATTCAATAATATAGTGTATTTCACAATAACATATCTAGTCCCAACCATTCTAGTCATTTACAAGACCAATTCATGGTTAGGGTTAAGGGAAATGTCTCATTTAAGAGTTCATTCAAGCTATAGTTACAATCACAACATTTACATGGCATTAAGTGATAGATATAATATAATCGAGTCCATTATTTAGAGAAGGAACATGCTTTACACGAAAACCCAACATTGCATATCAATTAACCAACAAATACATACTTAATTAACCATATAAAATCATAGTTTTTCATCATTAGTCATAAATATCAGGTTCGGAAGAAAACCCGTTTGTAGAGTAAAAACCCTAGGAATTTGAATTATTAGAAATCGTCTTTGAAAGGACCTCTTGGGAAGGTATCCCAAGAGTGAAAACCCATACCTTATTGACGATTTAATCCATGGATTTTGAATGAAAACCTTGGGGACTTCGTCTTCTTCCTCAAGCTTTCTTGCTCTTCAATGGTGGTTGAATAGAGAGAGTTTTTGAGAGAGAGATGAGAGTTATTTGGAGGATTCATCCTCACAAAATCTCTCAATCTAGATGTCATATTGCTATCCACAACATTCACTCTAGGCCCATTACCCATATTCACATGGGTAGTTAAAGCTCAGGCTAAAGTAAGTAAAGCCTCTCCAATCTCCCTATTAGTCATTTCCGGGGGAACCACCAGAACATCATTACCTCCACCCACAATAGGGACTTGATCATGTTGAGGATTTTGCTCAACTTGAGGAGGAATCTCCTCATTCACATCATTCTCCTCAACTCTCCTAGTCGGTGTCCTCCTCGTATTCATCTCCTACAACACAAGGAAAAATCATAAGAAAAGAGTACTCATAACTTTACTCTACGGCACGACATTGGAGTAGAAAAAAAGGAAAATCTGTCGTCCTATAGCCTCTATCCCATAGATGTGTCGCGACTCACACCGATGATCAAGACTCTACAAGAAGTGACTTGATGAGACTTTTTAATTCCTAAGACCACTTTCATAACCTATGCTCTGATACCACGTTTTTCATGACCCAAACCTATACCCTAGAAGGTGGGGCATTCCTTAGGTTGTCATGCGACGTACTTGACCTCTTGGAGTCCTTGTACAAGCCCTTTCGTATCATACATCACATATACATATATGAAAAGTAGTGCGAAATTAAATCTTTTCACAACATTCGAAGAGTCTTTCAAAATATATTTCATATAAAAATCATAGGAAATACTAAATCTCATCTCATCAAATCGTTGACACAAGAATACTTGGGACACGACCCATACAATAGAAATAAGTACTACTAAGTCTATTACAACACTTCATAATAAGAAATCAAAGACATCTATGTCCTCGAGTCAAATGAGGACATACTTCAACTTGCTTGAAAGATCTTATAATCCAAGCTTCGCTCCAAATAGCACCTACACCAATGAGTCACTGTAGAGATAGATAACAGCATGCAGTTTGTACAAACACATGTAGTAAGTATGACATAATGCGTAAAAATCATGAAAATGGACATTTAATGGAAATATGCTTTTTTTTAATTAAAACATCATAGTATAAGCATAAGAACAACATTTAACACCTTAGAAACACATAATATAACTCTTACACAATTTATCACATTTTGGAGAAATATTACATTAAGCTAATTCACTGTTACATGAATCCCTTCACTTTTACAGTGAAGTTCCTCAATGTCACATTGTACACTTTCTAGCATGTAATCTTCTCACTAAAAGATATTGTAAGACTCACTTAAGTAAGACAAAGAGAGACCACCCATACACCCTCTCTAGGCACACCTAAATTATCCTTAATACCACCTATAATGAGATACACGCACTTACAATACATCAAGCACATGAACATGAGATCCTCTTACCAAAGGTGATTCTAAGGTTCACTTGTGTGAGTTGTGAAGCGACCGCCCATACAATCCCTTAACACACACTTAAGAGATCCTATATATTACCTAGGATAAGATTATTCTCACTTAATATAACAACATACATATAATATGACATTCTTTCTTCCAAAGTTTATCAAAAGACTTACTTAAGTAAATCAAGAAGAGAATGTCCATATTTGACCTCTTCAAGATTACCTAATTAATACTTAAGACTACCTATGTTTTTATCATGTCTACTAAATCAAAAAATATTCCTAACTAGATTCATTCCTAAGACTTATCTACATAAGATACGAAGTGACCAGTCCTATGCCCGCTTCACACCTTAACTAGACAACCCTTAACTACTCTAAGTAAGTACTTATTCATTTAACATGATTTTTCTAACTTAAGTCATTACATTCATTATTTAATTTAAGAGACATTCATCACATACAAACATTCAAGTAATGGTCTTAGAGAAGACCTAGGGACTCTCACTAACATCTTCAAAGCCTATTGTGCAAAGTCTAGATAGCGTCCCATACCACCACCTAAAGTTCATAGAACTTCTCCAATACTAGTAGGTATCCCATATGATGAGAATAGGCAATAACCGACATAGACCATGGTAGCAACGCATGGAATCTAGAGTGGTAACCTGCTCCGATGAAGGGTGTTGTACTTGCCAATGGTAGAACTTGGACACATCCCATGTAGGCACATGGTTAAGGAATATGAAGGGTTTCATTTCACTTTAGCCTCATTCTTAACTACCATACTCACTCGGTGCTAGCCTCTGTTCTCATAGATTATTTCACATTAAAAGATCATACGAAGAGGTTCCATATCAAGTTCATAACCTAATCACATCCACCCTATAAAAGAGGTCCCCTAGGCTTCCTTTCAATGGCGAAGAAGATAACATAATGAATTTCCTAAGGATTATTCCATGCCGTTCCAACCAACCAACCTTAAGTCCATCATTCATACAAGAAGGATACAATTACAGTTTTCGACTTCAAGGTTCATAAGCTAACCACTAGGTTAAGGTTCCACACAAAGGACCTTCTTAGCAACATTCAAGGTCTCATGTCATTCATACATACAAGAGTAAGAGGATTTAGCATCCTAAGTCAAGACATCTCATATTCACATTCATACATGTATCAATTAAGGGACACAAGTCTACCACACAAGACACACCAATGACTTCACTTTATCACATATAACATATCTTTCTAGAAGCTCATATGAATAACCATTATCACCTTTAATTAATCCTATACACTACTATAACATCATCAACATAACCATCATATACTCATATAGTCAAATAGGAAGAATCATGCATCAACTCTATGACTACACACATAAGAACATAGCCATAGTCTAAAATGATCACCTAACAACAATAGAAGAACAAACACCTTCACCTTAATCACAAGTAGATGAATATGACCATACTTCACATAAATAAACTACACAAATCATCATAGTATATCAAGTAGTTTGCCGACAATGCTATGATCATCATAATACATAAAGTAACGCCGACAAGACCATATCATTCACAAGTAAAGCACATAGCACCGCCACCATAAGTGGATCATACCAATCATAATATAATTCAAGAGATGCATTAATTAAAATAAAGAGAATTAGGGAAGCGTACCACCAATCCATTCTCAACACTTCAATCCATAGCTAAGTCATCCAATTCAATACCAAATAGCCCTTACCCATGGCCATGAACATCAATTCAATATAAAAACCATAATACTCAATGCACCTATGTCAATTAAATATAGATTTATCAATCTAAGACAACCAAGACATAAATTTAATACAATTCTTACTTCATTCAATAGCCCATAGAAAACTACGCTAGAATTCATAAGCATTAAGACAATATCAATTAACCCATAATGAAGTCAAAAACTAGGGTTCATGGATTTCATGGGTTCATAGTTAAAATTATCTAATTAACAACAATTAAATCAATATACAATCATTTAAAACAACCTAGACATCAATTCAACACAATTCTTACATCATTTAATAGCCCAGAGAAAACTACACAAGATTTCATAAGCATTAAGACAATATCAATTAAACCATAATGTACTAAAAAACTAGGGTACATGGATTTCATGGGTTCATAGTTAAAATAATCTAATTAACAATAATTCAATAAATATACAATTATTTACAACCTTTAATGCAAGAACCCATGGATATATCGTAAAATTGGACAAGTTCATCTTTAGAAAACTTAGAAATCTCTTTGAATTTTGGACTCCTTGATGAAAAGAGTTTCAAGGATCAAAATCCATACCTCAATGATGTTAAACCACGAAATTGATGAAGAATCACCACTCAAATCTCCAATCAAAGCTTTTCCTTGAGTTTTGGCTTCAATGGAGTTCTAGAGAATTTCTTAGAGATTTTTGGATTTTGAATTTGAAGAATGAGTTCATCTAGGTGTTTAGGAATTATAAACCCACTTAAAATACCTATAATACCCTTAGGAAACCTACCAAACTCTTATTTGGACGTTGGGTGAATTTACCAATTCACCCTTCAACTTAATAGTGAACGGGCGAATTGCAGGCCCAACCTACGCTTGGCCATCGACGACCCGTTTCCTAACCAACGAACCGTCCTACCGGTCCGTGGTTTGGGACTGAGGCTGATACTTCGATGTACATATTCCACATGCCTAAGTCCTGACCAAAATTGACCAACAATGGGGCGTCGACCAGCCTATTGGCTGTTGATTTCCTCAGTCGATAGGGGCTGGTCTTGACAACTTTGGCTCTAAGTTGGGTCCTTCCTCAAGGACCCTTGAGTGGTCCTTGGAGATGTTTGCCCAGACGTTTCAAACTTGAATAATTTTTATACGATTTTAGGACCTCCCATATCAATTTCATCAAAAACGAACACATAAAACTTGACGTAACATGCCAAGACACACAAGGTCGTTTCAAGGTAAACCTTTCAAACGTCATGGACGTTCTTAGACGTTTGGCCTCCAAACTTCCTGAAACTTGACACACTTCATATAAACACTATTATTACTCATATAAGGACCTCATAATATCATAATACACTCATATAAACACATAAACACACACAAGGAACATAGATGACTAGTCACCGAACGTCTTGGTCGTTCCTTGACGTTTCACTTCCAAATCACGTAAAACTCTAGACACTGCCTCATTACCATATTATAAACCATTTTAGGACCTTAGAACCACATAAAAATCATATTATTCTCTAGTTTAATCTAAGTCATTTTTAGAGGTATTACATGTATCATCACATATCTCATAGTAATGGTTGTCGGTTATAGAATCTCCCAAACATAGTCATTTTGTATCTTTACATACAAACTGAGTTATTATTGCATTTTTAAATACATTGAGTGGTTATTTAATGTTTTAAATATTTCACATAAACTGCACTTTATTGTTGTTTTATACTATGTTGAGTTGAGTATCCATGAGTTAAGGTTGAGTTGAGTAGAGTCGAGGTGAGTACATTTCCTTTTTATCAGTTGAATATTGTAGGTTATGTTGAGTGTTCCCATTAAATTCTTGTACTTTCCATGTATTGGCTCCATTTGTCCTGGTTCATATATGATGCTGATACAGGTAATCAGGATCATCAACCAGTGCTCCATTGACCCACTCGAGTTCTAGATTTTCTTGGTGCTTTAGAAGGATTCCGATTTTCTTTTCAATTTAGTTAGGATATCGTGGTCTTATCCCGACATTCATCATAATTATAAGAGGCTTCATTGATAGTCAATAGTAGTTTATGATTCTTTTCATTTCAAGTGGTTATAGACACATTAATAAAGAGTGTTAAAGTTTTACTGGAATTAGTTAAGTGTCATAATATCCAATGTTGCTAAAGCCTTTGGGGACATATACAAAGAGCAGTAATTACCACTAAAAATTCATATTTTGCGGCAATTGCTAATTAATTATCGCTAAAGCTTATTTTTGATGTAGTATTAAAGACTTGAATTGCCTCTTCGGCAGGTGAATGTTTTACATAAATTATTCCGAGTATCTAATTTGATAGATTGAGTTAAAACTTAACTTTTAAAGTTCTTTATAGTTGAGTAACTCTTCTGCTGAGTATTGGGGTAGGCCAAGGATTTTCTTGGGGCAAGAATTGATTCTCGAGTACCAGCCACGTCCAGGATGTAAGGTCAAGACATGAAAAATTTTATATATGTGCTTAAGAGATTCTAGAAAAATTTCAAAAATGAGTGGTTTAGAATGTCTCCAATAAAGTAACACATTCACAAAAATAGTCATAGTATATAATACTTAACAATATGACACATTCTAAACAAATATGTGACCTTTTGCATCAAAGATAGGCCAAATGATTTGAAGAACATATAATGCAATTTTAAACATTTCATTTCCTCCAAAAAAACACAATATATAGACTTTGAATAAACTTGATGGGGATGCATAATAGGATAAAATGAGATATAAATAATCAGTCTTACGTAGGAGTACTATCCTAACTTAAGCCTTCGTGAAAACTCTTTCCTTCTTAGAATTCTTGCCATCTTCAAACGACAACATCTTTTGGATGAAATTGTACTTGTGAAGAACCTTTTAAAAATAAATAATCTATTAAAATCTACTCTCAACCCTGAGACAAAATGGTTTTCAAATGACGTTTATATTCTTCAAATTAACACATACATTTGAGCGTCAATTTAGACCAAAAGCCTTTTTGGACTCAAGCTTATTTAACTACTCTCAACCCTTGAGTGTTGGGCCATCTTAGGTCAATGCACTAAATTCAGGGATTTGGCTGCAGTCTATGCTAGTTGACTAAGAGTGAATTTCATTAGAAGTATACTGGTGAGACAAGAAAACTTGGACTGGAAAAATTAACGACTATTGACTGCTCAAGATCAACTCACTTCGTCAAGATACCCCTAATAGATAAGTTAAATGCAATGGTTGCGACTTGCATAACTGTCCTTTAGTCTTCCAACTCAAAAAAGTATCAAATAGCGAAAAATACGTCATGAATGGAATGAAATTTTAATATATAAAGCTAAGAATATAAAGCGGAAACAACGAAAATAATTAGTAATCATTATTGTCTCAAATAGTAGTCAAATAAGCAAATAAGTCTACTGGTTAAAACCTAATTAAATATCCAGCAGAGTCGTCATTTTTGTTTTAGGTTGAAAATTTGATTTTGAAAATGAATTTAACCTTTAAGGAAAAAAACCAATTTTTTAAGGAGTGCTCACTTAATCTTTAAAAGAAATTAAGAACTTTTTAAACTAGTATAAAAATACTTGAACAGAAAAATCTTGTTGAAATTTCAAGAGAGGGTACGAGGTTCTTATTTCCATTACAAAAACGTTTTACACATTTTAATTGTCCTATATATGTGTATATCCGATGATTTTAAAAAATTATTTGATTAAATTTGGGGAAAATATTTAAAAATTAAATAAATAATATTTAAAAGTTACTTGAAAATAAATAAACATAAAAATACTTGAAACAATTTAGAAAAAAAGTAAACTTTGTCAATATGAGTAAGTAAAGGAAAGACTAATAAATAAATTATTTAAAAGAATAAATTAACATAAAAATGATTTATCTTTAGGAGATTAAGTAAATTAACCTAGACACTAATATTAGAGTTAATAAACTATAAACAACAAGTAAACTATAAACAACAAGTAATCATAACCAAATAAATCATGAAACAAGAGAGAAGTTAAGTTTGGGTTAATGGATCAATTTTTACGCAAATTAGTTGATTCCATAAAGTAAAAATTACAAAAATCACTCATTTAAGTTTTCTTATTACTATTATCCCTCATTCGTTTTTAAAATTTTAAAAATCCCTCATTTTTCTCTTTAAGGAAAAAATCTTCTGGATACAATATTTCCTACGCCGAACTTCTCTCCCCACTTTCTCTCCTTAAATTTCTCGCCATTATCTTCTCTCATTTTCTTTATAGTTGATTTCTCCAATATTTTTCAAAATCAAGTCTCTCAGTGCATACTCTGGGTAATTTCATTACTTCTCTTGAAATCCTCTTTTATTTGTTCTTCTTCTATTGAAATCCTCTTTTGTTTGTTCTTCAAACTGTTGAATGAGATGGATGATACTAAAACTAAAAAGATATACCCAAGTTCCTAAAAGCCGAAAAAATGGGGTCAAAAATTTGCTCATGCAATTTTCAACCTTTATTACCTGAGGTTAGGTTAGTTCTTATTTATTTTGAATGTTGTAATGTTTTTTGTTAGTTAATCAATTGATGATCCAAAAATGAAAAAATTCAGAGATCATATTCAATGTATCGTTATTGTCTGTAATCAATTGATACACTAACCCTAAGCAAGTTAAGTTATAATGTATATTGTTTCAAGTGTTATAACATGCATCTTTCGGTAGATCTCAATCATTAATGCATTATCCGTGTTTTGTTTATGGGTCTGTATGTGTATATGGTAATTCAAGTTTCATAGTAAATGTTGTATCAGTTACATATTAGATACATTATTTACAAATAGTTAATAAGTTCATGATTCAAAATTTTAACAAAATACATAAGATTAGTGTATCATGTATAAAATGTTGCCCATCAATGTATCTTTATTAACAGGGTGTTACTTTTTGTATCATCTATTAAAAGGTTGTTATTTTTTGGATCATTACAGTCTAAGAAGTATGTTATCAAACATATCCCAACCCACTATTTAAAGTTTGGTGCAACATACAACAATGATTTTGTAGAAGATTTGAAAAAGTATATGAATGCCGAGGCTCTCAAGTTATTTACAAATTCTATATTTGGGCCATATCTTGACATTCATATCTGTAACTATCATGGGAAAATATCCAAATATTTGTTACTTCTTGAGATTGAGTAGGATAACTGTAATGAGCTTCATATTCGGCATGCTAATGGGAACATTTTGCGCTTCACTATAAAGGAATTCGCAATAATAACAAGATTGAAATGCACGGGAAATCCTTATGACTTTCAATATTTGAATACCTCTAAGAGCAGCCTTATTCAAAGATACTTGCCTGACTTTGTAAACTCTACCAATGTGAGTAAGGGATGACCTGTTCACCATTTTCTTCAAGGTAATTGGGACGACTTCGATGATGCTTCAACATGAAAATTCTCTACTTCATCAACTCATTTGTTCTCTCACAAATGTCTGACTCACTTATCCATGTTAATGACTTCTTGATGGTAGAAGATGGTACATATGAACATTTTCCTTGGGGACAACGTTCATTTTCCAGGTTAATGATCTCATGGAGGAAAGAGAGAACCAATGTTAAATAGTTGTATCGTTTAAGTGGTATGCCATATGCTCTAAATGTGTGGGTGTATGAATGTGCATCGGTTGTCAATGAGGAAATTGTTGTGAAGAAGGGAGAGTACATCCCAAGGATACTGAATTGGCGAGTAGTTGGTGTCAAGACTAAATTTGAAATGTCTATGGCTAATATCTTTATTGAGGTAGAGATCATTTTTATATATTTCAAGTTGCAATTATTTTTGGTATGCAGCCATTACAAACTTGTTTTTAGAATGCATTTACAAACATATAACCAAATCGCGATGAATTGATGGTACTTGATTCACCGGACAATCTGGCTGTCTCTCATCCCAAAAATTCTCTGTCTGCTCATAAACCTACAGAAAAGGGATCAGATGACATTCCTAGATTTGAGGATTTCTACTTTAAACCACTAGATTAGATTGTTAGGAGGAGTAGACGTGTATCTGGTACATCATCTAACCCCCCTACGAATATAACATAGAAAGTTTTTGGGACCAAACAAATTGGAATACACGAATCAGAGCAAACCTCTGTAATACAAAAAGAAGAAATTGATCAATTAGAGCACTCCCTTGTGATACAGAAAGAACCACTATTTATTCCGAAGAGAAGAAAGAAAGTTGTTGGGACAAAAAAAACAATATTTCAATGTGATAATCAGAGTATTCCCATGTGATACAAAAAGAACCACTGTCTATTCCAGATTGAGCTGGTCCTTCATCTTATCCCAAAGAAAAGAAAAACTCTTCAGAAATGGAAAGTATTAAGCAGTATCTGACGGAATATGTAAGTGATTCTCATTATTATTATTGAATATTTCCAATTGTTCTGCAGAAAATCATTATTAACTTACTGACGTATTTTTAAAGGTTGACAAAAAGTTTGATTAACTTAAGGCCGTAACCGAAAGTAATCACAAACATCTGATGAAAGCAGTCCGGAAGCTAAAAAGGGAAGGTAGTTATTATTTTAATATATTCTATTCTTTGTAAAGATATTATTTGTAACATCTCGTAAACCAAAATAGCTAGGATTAAACAAAGAAACTAAGGATATTTATTTTTGGAAAGAATAGGAGAAATCTGGAAAACTTCCAAATTCCAAAAGTGAGTTTTGTCATTTTCAAAGGACCACAACTTCTAGCTCAGGATGAGTTAGGGTTAATTGTTTATATGGTTTGAAATACCTTGGAGATAAAATACCACTGAGTTTGGGAATTTTTCGATATCGTATGAGGGAGATATGCTTTCGGTGGACAAAAGTCCAATCCGTATTTTAGTTAGGGTAAAGTGATCTTTTCACCCTACTATTTTACTAATTCGTTCTAAGGGTTTATTAGTGGTAAAAATAAGCCTTAATTCAGTTTTAGAAAAGTTGAATACACTTAGGGCTTAGAGAAAATATAAGATAAGAAGGGGAAAGGAGAAAAGACAAAGATTTTGCCAAGATCGTCGAGTGAGTTTGTCGGGGGTGATCCCTTTCAGCTATGTGCGATCTTTCTGTGTTGGGTTCTTCCACCCACAGAATAATATGTTTAATTCAGTGCAATTAGTGTAGATTGAATGATAAACATTGAAGTTCTTGATGAAAAACCCTTGATTTCTTGTTGGTTGAATTGTAGTATACCTTTGGTTGTTTGATTCGTGTTTCCGAGTTGTTTTACGAGTCTAAACTATTGGGTTTCAGAATTTTAGTGATCATATGTGTTTGGGGGGAAGATCCGTGGGATTTTAGAATGTTTAGAGATGAAAATCGGAGAAGAAAAATTAAAAATTCCATCAGATAGGTCTTGGGTGCCGCAACTACCAGAGCTCCGCAGGACAAAGTCTTTCAAACAGGATCTAGCACACTGTGCCAGCATAATGCCACAGACAAGAGTCAATTCGTCAGTCTCTGGTGCTCCACGCCTCTCAGAGTACCAAGGTCACCTGGAGAACCAATTCTTTTCCTATCTTTTAGTACTAAATCCTATGTGATGTATCCACATTTCTTTGTTGATTCCAACACTCTAAAGTACAACTAAACATCAAGAAATTATCCAGAAACATGAGATCATGATCCTTGAATTCATAATCCAATTTAAGGTAAGTTAAGATCAAAGTAAAAGGAGTTAATAGTCAAGTCTCAAAGTTAAAAAGCAAGTCAAAGTTAGTTTTTTAAAGTTTCCAAGAGTCTTTAACAAACCTTTTTAACTTTGTTTTAAGCCTCAAGTTTCAAGTTAAGCAAGGGTAAAGAGTAGAGTTTATGTCTCAACATTTATAAGGGGACTAACTAATCCCTAAAAGTTACAATGTTTTCACATTTAAACAGGTAAAGTAATAGCCGTGTGAAATGAAACAAGCAGGAAAACTATAATTTCCAAGAGAGCTATTAAAGCTATGTTTTGAGCACTAATCCCAAACCATAGAATCAATATGTTTTAAAAATATAAGAGCCAATATATTTTTGGGAGTAGTATTGAGCACTAATGTAGGGATGTGAGTTCATATTAACTCAAGTCTTCATGAAAACCATATAGCCATCATGGGTAGAAGAGGGTCATACTTTTTAGATGAACCCTTTCCACAGTATACTAGTGGATCCATTATGCAGTTCAGGTCTTATACTCTGGCAAGGTTAAGATGTCCGGGCGGCGTGGGCCAAGTAATGTTGTATCATCACTATAGCTCTTAAGTGATGATTGTCTCTTAGAAAAGATCCCACAAAATTTATTATATTTTCATATACATCAGTTAATTGTATTTTTACGTACATCTCATAGATTTATTATAACCATATATACATACAGAGTTTATATCATGTTTTCAGTCAATTTTTCTTTATATTGTGGTTACTTTTAAATTGCATTATATTTAAATGAGTAGTTATTCATGAGTTGAACAAAGCCAAGGTAAGTGCCTCTTCTTACTCTTTTCCCGATTAAGTTTACTTTATATTTCCAACTACATACTCGTATAGTCAATGTACCGATGCCAGTTGGCCTACATCGTATTATAATGTAGACGCAGGTAACTAGGATCAGCATCCGGCACATCATTGATCTAGTGATCAGCTCAGAGTCAGTTGGTGAGCCTCCCTTCATTCCAGAGGACATCTTTAGTTTAGCTATTTATTTAGTATTTAGTTGTTAGGATGATTGGGATTTCTGTCCTAACATCCACCTTTATATTAGAGGCTTCATAGTAAGATATTATTAGTTTTTTAGTCTTTCCTTCACTTGTAATTGACTAAGACATGGGTTGCCACTTTGGCTAGTTATTTTCATTAAAGTTATTTCTTGATATTATATCTTATGTTTGAGTCTTCTATTGAGTTACGTAAGCCAGGCCAAGGGTTTGATAAAGACCAACAATGGTCATTGGGTGCCGGCCACGTCCAGGGTGTAGTCTTGGGGGAGTCTATAAAGTCGTGTCCGTAGAGTCTTATTCATCGATGTGAAGCGCGCCACATCTATGATTAGGATGCTACAACATTTAGGAAATTCTCACTTCTTTAATACTCATTTTATGCGTTATAGTTTATCTCTAAAAGTTTCCCTCTTATTCATGCTTGTGCGTCTTTCAGATTATCATGCCTCCACGAAAAGCAATCAGAGGTCATCTAGCCAAAAGAAATGTAGAAGAGCCTGAGTTACCTAATACACCTGAAGTGCAACCTTAAGGGGAAGTTACCAATAATGCATTCTGTGAGGCTATCCAGATGTTGATTCAAGTTGTGACCAACAAAGAGGGGCTCGACAAGAAGGGGATTATAGTTCGAGGATTTGAGAATTCTTGAGGATGAATCCCTCAAGCTTCATTGATTCAAACACCATTGAGGATCCAAAAAAATTTGTAGAAAAGTTGTTGAATTTATTAAATGTGATCCATGTTGTTGGTGCTGAGAGAGTCGAACTGGCTGCATACCAACAAAAGAATCTGGCTAGGACTTTGTACGACCAGTGGAAGAAGGGCAGAGATGAGGATACACCACATCCAAGCTGGGCTTGCTTTGAAAAAGCTTTCTAGGGGAATTTCTTTCCTTGAGAACTGAATAAGCAGAGGTATGAGAGTTCTTTACTCTGAAACAGGACTCCATGAGTGTTCATGAATATGGGTTAAAGTTCACAACTCTCTCTATGCTCCTGAGATGCTTAAGGATATGGGAGCAGAATGAGCTTGTTTGTTGCTGGCTTGGGTTGCTCTTCAAGCAAAGAAGGTAGGGCTGCAATGTTGATTGGGGACATGGACATTTCAAGGTTAATGGTCTATGTGCAGCAAGTAGAGAAAGAGAAGCTTAGGTATAGAGAGAAGTTGAAGATTAATAGAGCTAAGACAGTAAACAAGTCCAGGAAGTAAAAGAATTATGCACACTGGTCATCCTTCCAACAGAAACAGAAGGATCCTGCTCCATCCTCTGCTAGTGCACCTACACCTAAGAATAAGAGTGAGCACTAGGCAAACTTCCATATTTAAACATGCATATTCTCAGGTTAGTGTGGCGCATGAGGGTAGTAAGTCTCCCACATGCGCCAAGTGTAGCAGAACTCACTCCAGTATTTATCATGAAGGCTCTGCATGTTGTTTCAAGTGCGGCCAGACCGGGTATTTCATGAGAGAGTGTCCAAAGAGTAAGCAAAGCAGTGGCAGTGGGGGGGGGGGGTAATAGAGCTTAATCTTTATCAATTTATCCACAAGACAGGGATGCACCTAGTGGAGATACTTCTTGTGATGGCGGAGGAACAAACCGCTTGTATGCGCTTCATAATTGCCAAGTACAAGAGAATTCGCAAGATTGTCACTGTATGATTCGAGTCTTTGACTTTACTGTTTATGTTAGACCATGAGTGAGTTTATATTTTGTAACTCCTTATGTTTCTATGTACTTTGAATTTCTTCTTGAGCAACATAGCGAACCATTCAGTGTTTCCACACCTGTTGGTGAATCCATTCTAGCAGAAAGAGTCTATCGTGATTGTACTATTTTTGCCAGTCACAAGAGTACCATGGATTATTTAATAGAGTTAGACATGGTAGATTTTGATGGCATTCTAGGTAGGACTGGCTCCATGCCTGTTATGCATCAATAGATTGTAGAACTTGAGTTGTCAAGTTTCTCATTCCTAATGAAGTGTTGTAGTAGTTTAGTAGTCCCTAAGGGTCATTTCATTTTGTACCTTAAGGAGAGGAAGTTAGTTTCAAAGGGGTGTATATATCACTTAGTCTGAGTTAATGACTCAAGTACTAAGGTACCTTCCCTTCAGTCAGTTCCTATAGTAAAAAAGTTTCCAAAAGTTTTCCCTGATGATCTACCTAGGGTATCTCCTGAAAAAGAGATAGACTTCAGCATAGACATCATTCCAAATACTCGACCTATCTATAATCCGCCATACATAATGGCACCAGTAGATATAAAAGAGTTTAAAAAACAACTGAAAGATTTGTTAGATAAAGTTTCATCGACCAAGTGTCTCACCTTGGGGCGCTGGTCTTGTTTGTAAAGAAGAAAGATGATTCCCTTAGGATATGTATAGACTACGACCAATTGGATAGGAGAAATAAAGAATAAATATCCTCTTCCATGGGTAAATGATCTTTTCAACTAGCATCAGAGTGCTTCATGCTTCACAAAAATTGATCTCAGATCAGGCTACCAACAATTGAAAGTTAGGGAATGCAACATTCCAAAGACAACTTTTGGAACAAGATATGGGAATTATGAGTTTTTAGTTATGTCCTTTGGTTTGACAAATGCACCAGCAACATTCATAGATCTTATGAACTGAGTCTTCAAACCTTATTTAGATCTGTTTGTCATCATCTTCATTGATGACATACTGATTTATTCAAGAAATGAAGAATATCATTCTAGTCACCTCAGGATTGTTCTGTAGACTTTGAAAGAAAATGAGTTATATGCGAAGTTCTACAAGTGTATGTTTTGGATTAAGTCTGTGGCATTTTTGGGCCTTATTGTTTCCGGTGATGGAATTAGGGTTGATACCCAAAAGATAGAAGCAATTCAGAGTTGTCCTAGACCCACATCTACAACAGATACAAGGATTTTCTTGTGTATGACTGGCTATTATAGGAGGTTTTTTGAAGGTTTTTCATCTATCTCATTTCATTCGACCAAGCTAACTCAGAAGACAGTTAAGTTTCAATGGTATGAAAGAAAGCTTTCTTGAATGAAAAGGAGATTAATTACCGCTCTAGTTTTGACCTTACCATAGGGTACACAAGGTTTTATAGTGTATTATGATGCATTCGAGAGTTGGTTTAGGTTGTGTGTTGATGCATAAAAGGCAAAGTTATAGCTTATGCCTCTAGAAAATTAGAGGTTTATGAGAAGAATTATCCAACTCATGACTTAGAATTGGCTGCAATAGTGTTTGCTTTGAAGATATGATGTCACTACATGTATGGTGTTCATGTTGACATATTCACTGATCACAAGAGCCTCTAATATGTGTTCACTCATAAGGAACTAAATCTCAGACAAAGGAGGTGGTTAGAACTACTAAAGGATTACGACATGATTATTCTTTACCACCCATGTAAGGATAATGTAGTTGCTGATGCCTTAAGCAGGTTATCCAGGGGAATACCGCCCATGTTGAAGAAAAAAAGAGGAAATTAGCTAAAGATGTGCACATACTTGAACATCTCGAAGTCAGACTTATGGATTCGCCAGAAGGAGGGATAGTGGTGACTAATAGGGTTGAATCATCACTAGTGCCAAAGGTGAAAGAGAAACAAGACCAAGACCCCGTTTTTCTTGATTTGAAGGAGAATGTTCAAAAGCAAAGAGTATTGGCTTTTAAACAAGGGGGAGGTGGTGTACTAAAGTACCAAGGTAGATTGTGTGTACGTAGGGTTGATGGACTCTAAGAGAGGATCCTGGAGAAGGCTTATAGCTCAAGATATTCCATTCATATAGGTTTCATAAAGATATCCATGATTTGAGAGAGGTATATTGGTGGGAAGGCATGAAGAAGGATATTGCTTAGTTTGTTGACAAGTGCCCGAATTTCCAACAAGTGAAAGTAGATCAACAAAGTCTTGGAGGTTTGGTTTAGACTATAGAACTTCCAAAATGGAAGTGGGAGATGATTAACATGGACTTTATCACAGGATTGCCAAGATTTCGCAGGCAAAATTAATCTATTTGGGTGATTGTTGAAAGAATGATAAAGTCAGCTGATTTATTGCCGGTAACGACTACTTATTCGGCTGAGGATTATGCTATGTTGTAAATTAAAGAGGTGGAGAGACTTCATGGAGTTCTGGTGTCCATTATTTCAGATAGAGGTGCACAATTCTGGAAATCTTTCAAGAAAGGTTTGAGTTCAAAGGTGAACTTAAGCACTGCTTTTCATCCTCAGACAGTTGGGCAAGCATAGCATACTATCCAGACCTTAGAATATATGTTGAGAGCTTGTGTAATTGACATTTTAAAGGGAATTGGGATTATCACATACCTCTCATTGAGTTCGGTTACTATAATAGCTACCATTCGAGCATCCAAATGACTCCATATAAAGCTCTTTATGGGAGAAGATGCAGATCTCCTATTGGATGGTTAGAAGTTGGTGAAGCAGGGTTAATAGGACCAGATCTAGTTAACCAAACAATGGAGAAGGTGAAAGTGACTCAATAGATTCTGTAAAGACGAAAAACAATGGAGAAGGTGAAAGTGACTCAATAGATTCTCGGTTGGTCCTTCATTGATTGCACCAACCGAGAATGTTAGTATTAATGATAGCTTATCCTATAAGGAGATTCTGGTCAAATTTTGGATCATCAAGTTCAAAAGTTGAGAAAAAAGGAAGTTACATCGGTCAAAGTACTTTGGAGGAATTAGTTTGTTGAAAAAGCAACTTTGGAAGATGAGGAGGATATGGAAAGGAGATATGTACATCTCTTTAAATCTGGAGAGAAAGCAGATCAAGGTACTAAATTCTCTCTCCTAAGCACTTTATAAGACTATGTGTAAGCATGTTATTACTTGGTTTTGTTGGTTGAGTGCTCAAATGATGTTACTAACCTTATCTTAATAAAAGATTTCTCATTCGAGGACAAATGTTCTCAAGGGGTAGATATTGTCACATCTAGTAAACCGAAATATCTAGGATTAAACAAAGAAAATAAGAATAGTTATTTTGGAAAGAATAAAAGAAATTTGGAATATTTTCAAAGTGGAAAAGTGAGTTTTTGATCATTTTCAAACGACCAAAACTTGTAGCTTAGAAGAGTTGGGGTCAATTGTTTATATGGTTGGAAATACCTTAGAGAGATCTTTCAAATGCCGCCCAGTTTGGGCATTTTCTATATCGTATGAGGGAGATATGTCTTGCTGAAGTTGGGCTGTCGGATTGAGGAAAGTCCAATCCGAATTTTAGTAAGGGTAAAATGGTCTTTCACGCTACCTTTTCCTAATTCAATTAATAATTATTAGGGTTAAAACTAAGCGTTATTTCTGTTGTAGAAAAGTTGAATACGCTTAGCGCTTGGGAGAAAAGAGAAAAGAAGAAGGAGAAAGGAGAAAAGACCAAGATTTCGCCAAAATCATTGACTGAGTTTCGTCGGGGGTGATCCCTTTCAAGTATGCGAGATATTTCTGTGTAGGATTTTTTACCCACAGAATAATATGTTTAATTCAGAGCAATTAGACTAGATTGAATGATGAATATTGAATTCATGATGAAAAACCCTTGAATTCTTGTTGGTGAATTGTAGTATACCTTTGGTTGTTTGATTTGTGTTTTGGGCTTGTTTTATGTGTTTAAATTGAAGGGTATTGAGAATTTTAGTGATATAAGTGTTTAGGGGAAGATCCATGGGAGTTAAAAAGGTTTAGAGATGAAAATCAGAGAAGAAAAATTTAAAATACCTTCGGATAGGCCTTGGGGCACCGCTCCTACCATAGCTCCTCAAGACAACCTTTGTTTGACAAGCTCTGGTACGCCGTGCCAACAAAGCGCAAAAGACCAGATTCTGTCCGTTAGGCTCTGGCGCTTCGCGCCTCTCATAGCGACAAGGTCACTTGGACACCCCATTATTTCCCTATTATTTCATACTAGTTCCTAAGTGATGTACCCACATTTCTTGGTTTATTCCAACACTCTAAAGTACATCTAAATATCATGAAATCATCCATAAACATGGGATCATAATCCTTGAATCCATAATCCAATTCAAGGATGATATGCTCAAATTATACCTCCCTAAAGATGTATAAGCAGTTGCATCAAGTAAAGAACCCAAGTAGTAGGTTGGGGTCGATCCCACGAGGAAAATGGTTTAGACTAAACTTTTGTGGACGATTATTGCTATTTAGTCAAGTTTTTTCCAAAAGAAAGTAATTACAGGGGGGGTTTTGTAACATAAATCTTCGTTACAAATTCAAAGAAAAACAAGTAATTAAAAGTAAAGACTTAGTTTTATCAAGTTATGAGAAACTAGGGTGTAAGTGCTCCCATAGGATCATAATGCCGTATTCCTAGCGATAACATTTCTTCCCTAGTAATTTGCATGAAAAGTGATAATCTAGGTATCTCTAAATCCTTTTTCAGGCATTATAGAATTTCACCTCGAACCTCGGTCCGACTACGTGTTTATACACTACTAACCTTTACCTTTACCTCATATTAAGAATCATAATAGATGTATCGACTTAGTTGTTTCTTTGCACCAATCGACACTACCCTATTCGATAGTATCCCACTAAATCTATGTTGATAATTATTTTCTTATTAACTACCTCCTAGGTTCGGCAAGTAGCAACAAGGCAAGTTCTAACGTTGGCTACCGTTAAAAAGACTTCTAAACAAAAGAATTATCGATACATGCAAGATCCTATTTGAGAATTGTTATTTAGATAGGTTTACCTTGTTAATCACCCATGGTTCCCACAACCCTAGTTGTGGATTTAGTTACTCATGCTAATAAGAACACAATTCATAGTTTTTAAGAATAAAATTTATGAACTTACTTTGACAATTCAAATAAAATCCAGAAAATCAACTTGAATCAGCAAGAAAACCTTGAAAACCAAATCCGGAAATTGAATTGATGCTCAAGTTTGCAAAACCCAATCTCCAAACACAAACTAGAACAAAAGTAACAATGTCTAACCCCAAAAATGATGTTTTAAACCCTATTTATAGAGAAAATTGTCCTAAATTAAAAGGAATTAAAATAAGCAATGTTGTCCAAAAACGCGGCTGTAATAGATGACCCCTCATAGACGGACCGTCGACTTCCTCGATCAGTCCAGATATAGAATTGTTTTTCGTCCTTCATATGGCATCCTCTCTTAATCAATTGATGGACCAACAAAACAACCCGTCGATGAGTCTACGGTTCATCGATACCTTCGGTTGCTCTATCGTTAAAATTTTTCCAAGTTTGGGTACCGGGACTATCTTTGATCTCATCGACGATTGAATAAGGCGGTCCATCGATCCTCTCCATAGCCCCACACTTGGTCAGATTTCCCCAAGTTTTCTCCAATTGCCTGAACTTCAATCGACGTGCACCATCTACAGACCGTTGATGGAACGGTGGACCGTCGATAGCCTTCGTGGGTTGCTTTTGTACTTTATTTTGGCTGCCTTTCGGGTTTTATTTCTAGAAATCTTTCCTACAAAACAAACATAAAAACATATTAAAATACTACAAAAAAGGCTCTAGACACACAAAACTCTTAAGGAAAAAACATTGAAAGCACTGTGAAACCACGGTATATCAACACCCTCAATTTAAATTCATTGTTTGTCCTCAAGCGAAGCACTATGACTCAAAACAACACTTTGTACAAAAATAATACTCTTTTAAGCTCTCGTAATCACATGGCTTTCAATCCCGACTTTTTCTTCACTTTAGTGCATGTTTATGCTCTTAGGTTTGACAATCTAGCTCATGTGGATCAGACCATGACACAAACTCACCATGCACCGATGACTCTACTATTTTTGCCTTTCACCAAGGTACAAACTTTCCGACATTGCAACTAGTGCCGTCATTTCAAAATATATCCTCCTTTTTTGCACAATGATTTTAAATGTGGCTACAAGGATCTATATTTTACTCTCGCACTCGAAAACAAGTTCATACATAGCTAGTACATGTCGCTATAGGCTTGCCCTTTTTTTCACTACTTAATTTCACCACACTAGTCTTCTAGGATCACGATAGCATTTCTTGACTTGTAACAGTTCTGGGTAAGCTATGATACATATGGGTACATGTTAGTGACTTTTTGCTCTCCTTGACATTACGACCAAGCTTACTAACTCTTCCATTGACTTTTATGCCCTACTTTTATCATCTTTTCATCTTTGTATTGCTTTACCCTTTATTCTATGTGGATATGACTCTCACCTAATTTTATTCACATATTTTCTTTCTTTTCCCTACTTTTTCCATTTCAACTCATTTTTTTCATAATTTTACAGAGTCACAGCTTTTTGCTCACTTTCGATTTTCTTTTCCACATTAAACTCTTTTCATACCAAATTTCGGGTCATCACTCATAATAGACACCCTCAACTTATGGTTTTGCCATGAGTCAAGGTACACATTACCCAAGGTTAGGTCAGGGCCAAGACAAGGTCAGTTTTTTGTATTAACCTCCCTCAACTTAGGATTTCGGCCTAAGTTGAGGTGCACATGTCCAAGGAGGGACCAGGTCCAAGACATTTAACCCAGGGAAGGTGAGTTGGTGAAGAAAACAAAGTTCTATTATATGCTCAACAGATTTGAATCAAAAAGGTATAATTCTTGCATTTGGTTCAGTTCAGTTTTGGCTAGATGTTTGCTAATTTGAAGAAGGGACTATGATCCTTTGCTAGTCGTCTAACACAGATTCCTCTTGCAGGGTAAACCATGCAAGTTATAATTTGGTACCAACAATTGAACACTCAAACTCCTCACACTATTTTGACACTCCATTGCCCTATCCCAGTTTAGAGGTTAGTTTGAGGGTCATGCAGTGGGTGCATATCTATGTCATGATTAGAACCAACACATTCAACTTATTTTCACCTATTCATGCAAGCATTTTCTTAGGATGGGATATCATTCATGCAAGCATTTTCTTAGGATGGGATATCATTCATACTTAGCCATTATGTTTCATTTTTTGTTCTTTTATACTTTGTACAAGTTACAACATGCCAGTTCAACAACAAAGTAATCAGTTTCTTGGGGCAAAAGAACACAGGCAAGAAAATCTCGAAGAGAGGATTGTGAGTTGGACTACTCAGACTTCACCCTAACACTCACTTTCCATTTACCCCATCCCCAACAAAATAACATACTATTATCCCCAATGCATAAATATAAAGACAGAGTGGTAGGTGAATCAAACCTGAGGCGTATACTGCTGACAATCAATAAGTAGGCGGGTTTGGTTTCTCAGAACCTGCAAATCAGTAGTAGGACCACCCTCAGTAATTTCCACATCAATCTCGACACCATTAGTGATGCTCCTCTCACCATCCTATAGTCTGGAACTAGATGCCTCAGCAGCTATCTCTTGAGCCTTTATCTGACAGGGTATTCTCATCAATAAAAGAGGCTTTCCTCACAGTCTCGAGGTCCGTCTGCTCCTTCATCCTCGTATGGGAATCCTCTCCCTCAGTAGTACGGCTAGAACGGTGCCTCTTAGAACGACCGTGTGGCTCAGGCGGTGTCTCAGTAGGGGTTGTGAATAGGGCAGCAAGCATAGTGTCCTCCGCTAGCTCGAACAGTGCAGTCTCAGGCTCTGTCCCTCTAATCTCCAAAATACTGTCTACATCTGCCGGCAAATTCACCACAGCCTCCTAAAGAGTAGTTAAGTCAATGGTGAAGGCTGTGCGTGCGAGAACCCACAACTCAAATGCATCAAGGCGCTGGTGAACCGCCGGAATATTCTGCTTCTTCTGCTTGGCCACCATCTTCTCAATCCTGTCCTCAGTCTTGGCGATGGACTTTTGTATCCAAGGTTGTATGTGATGTAGCAGGGTGGCCATCTGGGCCTCTAACTTCTTGACACTCGCCAATGGGACAAGTGCTGCAGATGGTGGAGTAGACCGGGAGAAACTGAGTGCTCTGCTATTGGCATGTGCGGACTTGGACGGGGTGGTGTCAGCGGGCTCTGAAGTGGTAGGGGCTAACGCTACAGTAATTGCCAAATTCTCACTTAGCGAGTGCAACTCACCTCTAGGCCCTCTCCGTGGTGCCGCTACATTGGCCTCATCCTTGATGAGACCTATATGAACTGTGCCACCCGTAGTGTAGAGTGTATCACAAATCCAAATGGGCACTCCGACATCCCTGCATAGATGGAAGATCAGACACGCAAATGGGAAAGTAGTAGATGACTTGAAAGCCTTCTCATGTATCACTATGATCAATAGCCTCGCAAGGTCGATTGTTAAACCTGCCACCAAGGCTGCTACAAGTTCTGCTCTATCATAAGTAAGAACATTATCTGCTGCTATTGGAGGTAGGCGGTGGCGGACTAACAACCAGAAGAACTTGGCAGCGAAATTGAGGTTGGCCTTTTTCATCAACCCTCTTGGGTCTAACATCCAATCTTCCCCTCACGGTCGATGGATCTGTGTTGCGTAAGCCACCTCTTACCTTCCTCTCTCTTCTCCATAGTACTCTGAAACTGGCCACTTTTGACCATATCCCACCTGTAATCAAACTCTGGGGTCAAGGGGGACCGAGTAATATCAGTGGAGGTGCCATATATGAAATGGCGGATGGTGACCGGAGAAATATCCACCTAGCAGCCCCGAACTAGCACTGTGGTGAGCGGGTCATGTTTGGCCGTTTTTGCTCGCATCCAAAGAACCTCTGAGAGTCGCCACATAGGAGGTGTAGAACTCTTGAACAATCTCCTTGCTATACGTCCCCAGACTCCTTGCCATCCACTCGAGCCTGTGGCGGGTGAACAATCTCTGCACATAAGCGTTTGTGTGAAGATTCCCGTAAGAACTCTATGCTTGACCGTCACCAACCGGGTCACCACTCGCTTGTCATTTTTAGAACCTTTGCATCCCTATAGACCTGACATTGACCATCTACGCACCACCGGTTTGGCTCCTCAGCAACAGGTGTAGGGACATCTGCCTGGGTGCCGGGGCAGAGTCTAATCTAGTAGCCTCATGAGACGAGGCTTGTTGGGTAGGTTCATCCGATTGATTTGCTCCCTGTGATATTGAACCGGAGGAAGTGGCCTTATTTGACCTCGAAGAGTGGTCATACCATGATCCTAATGCATCTACGGAGCCAGATGCTCCTTTAGAACCCGAGGCTGTCCCATACAGTGTGCTGGTTAGTCTGTGCTCCTCATCAGACTGGGAGGCAATGACTACACCGGAAACCACCTTCTGGGGTACCCGAAGTGGCTAGTATAGCTGGTGTGGGGTGATGATATTTGGAGGGACATAATCAGGATCCATTGCATAGTTGGAAGTTCCTATCATCCGACGTGATGGTGCCACAACTTTGGACCTTCCCCTGGAATAAATAATTTCCAGTTTGAGGACAAATATATACCTGTAAAGAAGTTGTTAGTCTCACAGCAATCATACTACAAACTCAAAACAACCAAAACAAAGAAAAGATACAAAAAGCACATTCCAGTTCATACCTACACTACTGGTGGACGGGCACTATCAACGGGCCTTCGATGAATCAACGGACCATCGATAAGGTCCGTCATTGGACACTTCGAATCTATTTATCTTACTTACTTCGCTAGACCTCAATTCGAGACGATGGACGTGCAAAACGGCTCGTCGATTAATCGATGAACTGTAGTCCACTTTCTTTGTCTCACATTTAAACAAATTTAAGGGTGGGTCGATCGAACGACCGCATTGACGGCCTATCGATCCATCAACGAGGTTTCCTGCAGTTGGCCTGAGACAGTTTTCAGGCCTTCTTTTTAATCCCCATTTTGACACCTTTGAAGACCCACACAAGTTTACCCAACACATAACAACAATCAAAAGACATTTTCTTCATTCTTAGGGTTTCAATTTCACAAGATTCATGCTTTAATTCATAGATGCTACAAAACCCTCAATCGGAAAGCCTATCATTACTATCATAAACACATTTTAAACAAATTACACCACAACCCACTCACTTTCTATCATTCTAAGGGACATTTCGTACTAGTTTCAACAAGAAAAAGCAACAAATTTTTGTCCCTAAGTCAAGACTCGCTTCTAATTTTCATTTGTAACAATGTATGAACGAGAATTCATAAGGCAAAGAGAATCGAAATACATGATCATCATAGAGGAGTGATTGGGTGGGTGATCCTTGCAAGAACCTATGTGCCCGACTTGAACACCGAACGACTTGAACACTGAACGGAGAAATCAATAGGAATGATGGGGAATATGGAGAAGAAGAGGGTTTTGGTAATTTGGGGAGTTTGAAGAAATCTAGATATTATGGAAGGAAAAGATGTTATGTTTTAAGAATACAGAAGGAAATAAGAGAGAAGAAACGGTTGGGAAAGAATATGAAAAGATTTTAGAGGTTAATGAATGGTTTTAACTTTTAATATTACTGGCCGGGTGGGGTTGGGTCACTGGAACTTTCAACCGACGAAACCCCGTCGACGATCCGTAAGTCAGTGACGGACCGTCAATTGCAACAAGACTTAGAAAAATTTTGAGACATACCTGGGATCTACTAGTATTATCGATGACCCATCGATTGACGACGACACGTCGATGGGGTCCGTAGATCAGTGCACCAGACTATTTTCTGCAGAATTTTTGTTTTGGTCCGTGTACATGTAACACCCATTAAGATATTCTTTTTGTGTTTTTCTAGAATCTTTTGTGACATGGACCCTAAACTAATCTCTAGTCAACACTAATAATTAAAAAGAAAATATGAGGATGATTAAAACAAAACGAAACAAGAAATATGCTACTATTCCTACAATGAAAATAGAAACCTATAATTGGCTACAGGATACACCTTTGGTTGCCTCACAAGAAGCGCTTGATTTAACATCGCGACACGACCCAAGATCCTTGATTACTCAGATATTATCAAGGTGATATGCCTCAACCACTTCATGGACACTCTATGCATGCCTTATGTAAATCTTGATTCTTTGCCCGTTGACCATGAACTTTGCACCCTCATTATTCTCCAACTCAAATTCTCCATGTGGAAAAATTTTAGTGATAAGGAATGGTCTTGTCCACTTGGATTTGAGTTTGCCTGGAAACAAGCGTAGCCTACATTGTCTCCAACTGTAAATTCTCGCTTTTCAATCTTTTTGTCGTGGTACTTCTTCATCTGCTCTTTGTTGATGGTTGAACTTTTATACGCTGTTAGGCGAAACTCATCAAGATCATTTAACCTATTAAGTCTCTGTTCCACCGCTTCATTCCAATCCATCTTCAGTTTCTTCATTACCCACATGGCTTTGTGCTCTAACTCCACTGGCAAGTGACAAGACTTCCTATACACAATTTGGTATAGAAACATACCTATGGGAGTCTTGTATGAAGTCTGGTAGGCCCAAAGAGTGTCATTAAGACTCCTTGACCAATCCGTTCTATTAGCATCCACCCTTTTTGACAGAATTTGCTTAATTTCTCGATTTGACACCTCTACTTTCCCACTCGTTTGGGGATGATAAGGAGTGGCCACATTATGGCGAACCCCATATTTCTCCAATAGACCTTTGAGCAACTTATTGCAAAAGTGAGATCCACCACCACTAATAATGGCCCTAGGTGTGCCAAATCTGGAGAAGATGTTCTTTTTAAGAAAACGGTGACACTCTTCCCTTCATTGTTAGGAAGCACTATAGCTTCTAACCATTTTGACACGTAGTCCACCGCCACGAGTATATACTTCATTCCATGAGAACTTACAAACTGCCCTATAAAATCAATGTCCCAAACATAAAATAACTCAATCACCAGAATAGGATTTATAGGGAGATCTTGCCTCTTCGAAATTCCTCCATCTATTTGGTACCTATCACATGACTTGGCAAACTCGTTAGCATCTTGGTGAATGGTCGACCAATAATACCCACACTGCAAAATATTATTGGCAGTCCAGATACCACTATGGTGCCCATCCACAGGCAAGGAGTGACATGCCTCCAAAACACATAACATCTCAACTTACGGCACACAACAATGAGTAAGACCACAACACAACTCCGGTATAAGTAAGGCTCAACCCAAAAGAACATTTTTACAACATGCATAAACTTCTTCCTTTGAGGAAGGACAAGTCCGATGGGACTTTATCATTAGCCAAATAATTCGCAAAATCGGATAACTATGGAATCAAATCAAGAGAAGCGGCCAATACATGCTCATCAGGGAAGGTATCATCAATATTAGCCTTTTCACCCAATTCTTTCATAACTTTATCCTCTAACCTATACAAGTGATCAACAATTTGATTTTCAGTCTCTTTTCTATCTTTTACGTCAAAAATCAAACTCTTGCAATAATAGCACCCATCTAATCAACCATGGCTTCGCATCCTTATTTGACATCAAGCACCTCAAAGCGGAGTGGTGAGTATGCACTATGACCCTCGTTCCAAGTAAATAGGAACTAAATTTTTTGAATGCAAATACCACCGCAAGAGGTTCTTGTTCACTCGTAGTATAGTTCTTTTGGGCCTCATTAAGGGCATTACTTGCATAATAAATGGGCTGAAGGATTTATCCATTCTCTGTCCCAATACCACACCAAGAGAAACCCTAATAGCATCACACATCACCTCAAATGGATAACTCAAATCTAGGGAAATAATAATGGGCGCGGACACCAACTTCTCCTTCAACTCTTCAAATGCTTTCAGATAGGATTCATCAAAATAGAACTTACATTCTTTCTCACGTAATTTGCACAGAGGATATGCAATTTTTGAGAAATCCTTAATAAACCTTTGGTAAAAACCCACATGTCCTAGAAGACTTCTCACACCTTTTACGGAGATGGGTAGGGGAAGCCTCTCTATGACTTCAACTTTCGCTCGATCAACTTCTATCCCCTTCTATGAAATGCTATGCCCAATGCTATACCTTCTTTCACCATAAAGTGACATTTTTACTAATCAAGCACAAGATTTAAGTCTTCACATCTTTTGAGAACCACGTCCAAATGACTCAAACACCGATAAAAGGAGTCGCCAACAATCGAAAAGTCATCCATGATCACCTCAATGGTTTCGTCCACAATATCGGTGAATATAAACATCATACATCGTTGGAAAGTGGACGGTGCATTACATAACCTAAAAGGCATCCTCTTGAATGCGAACCTCCCATAAGGTCAAGTAAAAGTGGTCTTCTCTTGATCCTCCACCATCATTTACCTGCGAGTCTATCTAAGCTCTGATCCATGAAGGACATAGGGAAATGGTCTTTTTTAGTCCATGCATTCAACTTCCAGTAATCCATACAAACTCTCCATCCAATCACCAACCGCATTGGAATAAGCTCGTTCCTCTCATTTGGCACTACTGTCATTCCCCCCTCTTTGGGCACACATTGAACATGGCATACCCAACTACTATCTGCAATATGATAAATGACTCCGACATCCAACCACTTAATGATGTCTTTATTTACTACCTCTTGCATAGGTGGATTCAACCGTCTCTGATGCTCAATACATGGCTTGTGATCGAGCATGAGTTGGATTTTGTGTGAACAAATACCGGGAGGAATCCCAATAATGTACGTAATACTCCAACAAATGGCTTGTTTGAACCTCGTAAGAACTTCCACTAGACACTCTAATTGTTGTAAATTCAAATCTGCTGCAATTATTACCAACAAAGTGTCATATCTATCAAAGAATACATACCTCAAATGAGGAAGTAGAGCCTTAAGATCTAATTCTGGAACCTCCTTAATAGATGGTCTCATGGGTAGAGATTTGTGATGCTTCATATCTAACTCCTATTTCTTTGGTTTGGATTGATATTCATTTCTCTCAAGTGTCACAACCAATGACCCATACTCTTCAATACCATCACTTGCAAAATTCATGATCACTGCCACTAAAGCGTTGACAACTATGCGTTCTTCGATTTGTTCCTCAGACATACTCTCAACCTGATAGGACATAACATATACCATTTGAGCTCGCCATTCTACTTCATGCACCTACAAATGTTGAATGTTTCTTCTTCATTGTTCAACCTAAACTTCATTTGCTCTTTATCCATTTCAGCCAAGGCACGACCAGTGGAAAGAAACGACCTTCAAAAAATAATAGGCACCTCAAAGTCCACCTCACAGTCAAGGATCACAAAATCAGCCAAAAATATAAACGACTCCACTTTCACGAGCATATCATGGAGTATCCCAGTGGGATTCTTCACTGTTCGATCGGCCATCAGTAACCGCATCGCTGTAGGTTTTGGGTCACCGAAAGCCAACTTCTTATAAATGGAAAGAGGCATGAGGTTTATGCTTGCACCAAGATCACATAGTGCTTTAGAAAAGTGTAATAATGAAAGTACCCGGATCATCTTTTTTCTGCACAATAAACCTTGTAGCAATAGCACTACAATGTGGCATTCAATCATCATCCCCAAAACTTACCGATCTCTTCTATGTAACCAATAGACCTTGTAGCAATAGCATCACTAGCATTTGTTCCAGAGCTTCTATCAAAGGGAAATTGATGGAAAGTTGCTTGAACATAGTGATAAAACGTCAGTATTTACCATTGTCAGTCTTCTTCACTAATATTTGAGGGAATGGTGGTAGAGGTCTAGGAATGGGGACCACTTTCTGAGGCACTTCTGCGTCTTTCGCTGTTTTCCCCACCAATTATCCACTACTTTCCACCACCTCTTTGTCTATAGTATGCTTACCTCCTTGAGCAGTGACTGCCATGCAATGTCCATCATTTTTAGGATTTGGGATGTTATTTCTAGGAAGAGTGCCCGGTTGGCGTGTGTTCACAGTAGTGGACAATTGGGCCATTCGTAATTCAAGATGCTTAATTAAGAGCGCATGTGCATCCACCTTTTTCCCAATGTTTGCTAAATCACCTTGCGATTCCTTGAGTGCTCATCACTAGAATTAAACCTCCGTATTATCTTCTGTAACATATCCTCAACTCGCGCCATACTACCTCCACCATCCCTAGGATCAACTTCCTCATTTTAAGGTGGGACGTAGGGCCCACTCCGATCATTTCTGTTACGATAGTTACCTCTGTTGAAGTTGTTGTCACAGTTTTAGTTTTCATCTCGAACATACTAGCCATCTCTATTGTAGTTACCATAGTTCCGACCTTGATTTCCTTGACCTTGACAGAAATTATCCTGACGGAGCCTTGGGTGTTTGGTCGGAAACCCCCCATATGATCATTCACTGCATAAGTATCTCATAATAGTACTCATCTGCTGGTGGTGGTGGTTTAGTCTAGTAATTCACCGCATTTACCTTCTATGCACCTCCAGTGACATGTTTCAATATCAAACAAGCTCAATTCTCATTTGAACAATCTCCTCACGAATCTCATCTACCGCCGGATTATGTGTAGCTTGCACTGCAAAGGTGTTTCTCCTAGTGTCTGACTTTCTAGTACTCCAAGCCTCATTGTTATGAGAAATTTTCTTTAACTTTTTTGCGATCTTGGCATAAGTGAACTTACCTTAAGAACCCACCGCAATAATATTGAGTACTGCTTTATTGTTATCATCTTGAACCCGATAGAAGTACTCTTTCAACGACTCATCAACAATGGGGTAGTTCGTATCACGACCCATAAGTACCCCCTAGAAGTTAAGAGGAACCCTTGGTCGTCACAAGGCGTACTTGACCCTCTGGTGTTTCTTGTACAAGCCCTTAAACTATAATTAATTATATAAGACATGAAAGGCAGTGCGGAATGAAAACTTTTAATGACATTTAATATAAAAAGAAATTCTTTCATAAATACTAAGAAAATCTCATCGTCACAAGGCAACTTAAAGACATGACGTAATATCTTAGGGACACGGCCCTTTACATTTGAAGGAAAAATACATAATAACTCTTAAATAAGAAACTAAGAAACAGAACTATGCCCTCGAATATATGATGGAACACATAGTCTTGAGAGAGTCTTTCCCAAGCTTTCCTTCTAACTTCAACCTCGCTTCGAAACCTATACTTATCGAGTCTAGATTAGTATAGGGTTAGTAGAAAACAATGTACTAAGTATGACATATGCAAAAACATGCAAAAAGGGACAATTTAGTAAGAATACATTTTCATGCCAACTAAGTAAAACATTCATGAATATAAAAGTAAAACAACATAAGGATCATCATTTAACACTTAGAGAAGGATGTCCATAATTTTAGCAAAAAGAACCATTTTACAGTGAGGTTACCAAAATGTTACATTGACCCTTTCAACATTACACTGGATTCATTCTATTCCTAAGAAAGTGAACTCCCTAAGTCAAGCCAAGAGGAAGTGAACTCAATTTTCGCATGAGTTTCCTCGCTAAGGTTATCCTAAGACTCACCGAGGTAAGACATGAAGGAAACACCCATACACCTCCTTCAATGCACACCTAGGTGATTCTCAAGACTATCCCATCTAGGCTTACTCTCCTCGAGTGAACAAGTCCACACTCAATGACAAGAAATTAGAAGAACACTAAAACAACATACCAAGACTTGCCGTTCGGAATGCCTACTTAGTGAAATGAGTAGATGGAGTCTCATTCCACCACCTACCCTAAGTAGTACACTCTTTTAGAAGACTTAGCTCATTCAATTCATGTAAGACACACCAACACTCACCTTTCGGAAGGTATACCTAGTACAATGGATAGATAGAATCCCATACCACCTATCCTAAATAGTACTTCTTTTAGAAGACTTAGTTCATACACTTCATATACAACACACCAAGAATCCCCTTTCGGAAGGTCTACTTAGTGCAATGGATGGATTCACATTCCACCACCTACCGTAAGTAGTGCTTCGTTTTAGGAGACTTAGGAGAAATGGAATCCCGATACCTCCCTTATTGGAGAAGGGTTCCCCCCACTTGCCTAGAGTGAGGTCTTTTCTTTTAGCTCTTACATGGATTTCCCAATAGCTACACCTATGCAGGTGCATAATTAAGTGATAAGGAGATTGCTAATAAGTAACTCATTCTCTACTAATGAGAAGTACTCATCTCAAGATGTACATTGGAATACAACATCTCAATTAACGAAGTGTAACCATCTCTTCTTCATATCCTCTCGGTGCTAGGCATAAATCCCCACGGATCCTCAACATTATAAACTATAGGTTAAACATAACTAATGGACACCACATCTCAACTCACAAAGGGTATACATCCTCATACCTATCTTAGAAAGCTCTTGGAAGATAATGAGGTTGCTACTAACCACTTCATCTCAACTCACGAAGAGTGTTCACCCCTAAACTCCCCTTTTGATTCACATTCTTTAACTTCATTCATTCATTCATTAAACGTGCGTGTATGTGTGTGTACATGTGAGGACACCTTGAACAATAGCATCATTTCATTTACATTCAATTCTATACATGCTTAGACCTTATTCATCACATTTAACACTTTAACATGCTTTACTTAGTCATATAATTCATATAGACATAATCTCTAGCATACTTCTCATAATAATCTTCATAAGTCTTATTAACAATAATAAAATCATAGTCATCTAACTTCACATAATATGCCTTCATGACCTCTTTCACGATACACAAGTGACATTACATTCATACAATTAAAACTTCATAATACACATTACAAGGACTATCTTCAGTTTCACTTCATTTCACGCATCAGACCTTCAAGGACACACTTTCAATACATATCAAGTATATCTAAATTCATCAAGTAAACACCGCAACCAAAAAGGTGGATCATACCACTCAAGAGTATTTCTTGATTAAAGTTAAACAAGATAAATAACTTACAAGGGCAATCTTGATTTAATCCAAGATTTCATCACGCATAATAAATACTTCAACAATTTATCATAATATAGCCCATAGGACAGTAATAGCTAAACAACAATATCATTAAAAGAAAACCAAAGCTCAAAGACTACAATATTATGCTCATTCAACCCATTTCTTAAGCCAAATTTTGATAAAAAGATTTAACATGATTTCATCGAAGTAATAGCACTAAAAGTACAAACTAAATTTAGAAACATTATATTTGAATCATTTAAAATGTTTTCATGCAAGACCCATACTTAAAGTCAAAGATAGAAGAAGTTAGGGTTTGAAAACTTCTTTTGAAATTCCTTATAAGTTTGTCCTTGAATGGAATAGAGTTCAAGGATGAATAACATAACTCATATTTAAGAAACCCCACTTATTTTGATTAAGAAGTCGACCACCAACAACCCTCCTAGCTCCTTCTTTACTTCTAGCTTCCATGTAGACTTGAGAGAGTCTTTTAAGAGGGAGGGGTTTTGGGTTTTAGGAAATAGAATCTAAAATTAGGTCTTAGGGTTTCACTCTTTAATATACCTAAAAGATTCTAAAACTATCACCCTAGATTCATAAAAGACTTGGGGTGAATTTACCAAATACCCCAAGTCATTACAGGAAAGTGACAACTTTTTGGGCAGTCTCAGAGACAGATCCAACCAACGGACCATTTGTCCATCAATGGCCCGTTTGTGGTGGTCGTTGGTTGGGACTTAAACTCTCAAAACATGCAGTAATGAAGGTACAATAAATTTACCAAGTCGACGGGCTGTTGGTTGGACCACTGGCCATCGATTGGTTTCGCTGGTGGACACTACCTAGGCAGTCTTGGGTCCTAGTCTTGGGCCCTTCTCTAGAGCCCCTCGTGGGTCCTAGGTAGGGTCGTAGCCGAATGTTAAACCCCTAAACATAGTATTTTATGTCTTAGTAACATACCACACCAATTTCAAATATAATGAACACGTAAAACGCACTCAAACACATGATAACGCACAAGCACTTTCTAAGGAAAATCTTCCGAATGTCATGGACGTTTTTGGACGTTTGACCTCCAAAATTAATTAAACTTCACACAATTCCTAAGGAAATCAATATAACACAATTTAACACAAAATTTACTAAAGAAACATTCACGAAGATCTAGTTCACCTTAGTTTGTTTTAGGGTGTTACATTCTTTCCTACTTGGAATAACATTTGTCCTCGAATGACACTAAACACTTTAAGACCTTCAAGGACTCACTAAGAATATCATAACAAATTACAATAAAGTCTCAAAAATCATAGTCAAGGCACCAACTAACAAGGAGCAGAATTTCACACGTTCAAACACTTTGCAATACAAGCACTTTGCGAGAACTTTCACTTTTAAAAATTCACCCTTACCCTTCACTTATGGAGGAAATACCTTATCCAACATTAAACATGCTCATATACAACACTTTAACACACATTGTTACTACAATTCAAGACAAAAAAACTTTTTTCAAAAATGAAGATTTTCACAATGAGCATCACTGTAACACAGGCAACTTTGTGAAACTTCATAAATTCAATCTGACTTTCATTTCTTCACTTATGAAGGAACTACCTTCTCCAACACTAAACATTCTTACACACATAATTTTCATACACATTGAAACCATCATCCATAAAAAATGGAACTTGTCAAAATTTGAACTTCTATACAGTGAACGCAAAACTTCACTGTCACTTTCTTAAAAATTCTATAATGCAACTTTCAAGCAATTTTAACAAGATGACCTGACAATATTAGAGACAAGACCATACTAAATCACTCCGAAAAGACTTGGTAAGTTCCATGATATGTAATGTGAGGGTAGCATCCCATACTACCACTTCCACTTAGTGACCCTTGAGGATTCTCTTGGACTAAGTACACTACATGCAATCCTACCTAGCATTCATCATGTGAAAACATAGCTTTAACTTTCTTCGTTAATGTTAGACCTTAAGTCATCTAACTTCATATACAACACATGATAACTCATTCAAAAACTTCATATTCAAAACAACTTTGAAGCATTTAAGCACTATCATTACCTACACCTTAACAAGAGAGCATATGTTGACTACAAATCTTTCCCATGCCATCATGATAACTTCAAGAGCCTCCCAAACATTTTGCCATCAAGACACTCATAACAAAAGAAGAAACGAAACTCATACTATTATACAACACTCTTAATCATTACCAAACTATTAAGGATATGGTCTCAAGCTTGAATAAGAACAAAAAGGAAAGATGAGGATATCAACTACCTTTCTACTCACTCATTATCCCCCTCTTAGGGTAAAGCCATCTTTAAGGCGTCATACTTCCAAGTACCACTATGCCTCTCATAAGGTAGGAACTCATACTACCCCCAACTCATGCACATAAGACTAAACATCACCCATACAAGTCAATCATAACACTTTCCTCTTGGGATTTAATCATAGATAAACTCTCTTTTACATAACCTCATTCAACTCTTAGGCACCTCATACCTCAACTTATGGAATAGAACCCCTTCTTTCTCACAACATTACCACATTCTTTCAACACTCTCCAGTTTACACCGTTGTTCTTGTACTATCATTGTACACAATCACAAGATAAATCATTTTCCCAAAAAAGGTCTTCATTAAACCATTTCAAGTCTCACCGTGCATAAAACTACATTACCATACAATTTCACATCTCTATGCTTCCAACCTCATAAATGTCACATAACCATAAATGGCTATACATCAAAATTCTCAAAACTAACCTTCACAATTTACTCTTTTAGCCACAAAACAATCATAAGCATCAAAACTCACCTTTATCTCCCTCAACATAGAAACATCTCCCTTTTTAAGCAATAACACTTAGAAAACCACCAGACAAAGGAGAAGAAGAGAGAGATCTTATGGAGTTAAGTTCTATGGCACGATACAAGAGTAATGAATAAGTGAAACTCCATCGTCCTATAACCTCTTGTCCATGGATGTGTCGTGACTCATACCAATGACCAAGACTCTACTAGACGTTGCCTGTGAGACTTTTAAACCCTAAACTATTTCCTAATAATCTTATTCTCTGATTCCAAGTCTGTCACGACCCGCAAGCAACCCCTAGAAGTTAGGAAGATCCCTTGGGTCGTCACAAGGCGTACTTGACCCTTTGAAGTCTTGTACAATCCCTTTAACCATTGTTCATGACATAAGACATAAAAAGTAGTGAGGAATTAAACCTTTTCACGACATTCAATATAAAAAGGAATTCTTTCATAAATACTAAGAAAATCTCATCGTCACAAGCCAACGTAAAGACATGACATAGTATTTTAGGAACACGACCCTTTACATTTGAAGGAAAAATACAAATAAGTCTTACATATGCAACTAAGAAATACAACTATGCCCTCGAATATATGAGGGCACACTCAGTCTTGAGAGAGTCTTTCCCAAGCTTGCCTTGTAACTTCAACCTCGCTTCCAAACCTATACTTATAGAGTATAGATTAGTATGGGGTTAGTACAAAAAATTGTATTAAGTATGACACATGCAAAAACTTGCAAAAAGGGACAATTTAGTAACAATACATTTTCAAACTAAGTAAAACATTCATGAATATAAAGTAAAACAACTTAAGGATAATCATTTAACACTTAGAGAAGGATTTCCATAATTTTAGCAAAAAGAACCATTTTACAGTGAGGTTACCAAAATTTTACAGTGACCCTTTCAACATTACAGTGAATTAGTTATATTCCTAACACAATGAACTCCCAAAGTCAAGCCAAGAGGAATTGAACTCATTTTCGTAGGAGTTTCCCTACTTAAGGTTATCCTAAGACTAATCAAGGTAATACATGAAGGAAATGCCAATAAAACTCCTTCTATACACACGTAGGTGATCCTCAAGACTACCCCTTCTAGGCTTACTGACCTCGGCAGAACAAGTCCCCACTCAATGACAAGACATTAGAAGAATACTCAACAACACACCAAGACTTCCCTTTCGGAATTCCTACTTAGTGCAATGAGTAGATGGCGTACTATTCCACCTCATACTTTATGTATTATACTCTTTAAGAAGACTTAGCTTATTTAATTCATATAAGACACACGAAGACTCCCCTTTCGTAAGGTCTACCTAGTGCAATGGATAGATAGCGTCCTATACCACCACCTACCCTAAGTAGTACGTTCTTTTAGGATACTTAGTTCAAAAATTCATATAAAACACACCAAGACTCCCCTTTCGGAAGGTCTACTTAGTTTAATAGATAGATGGCATCCCATTCCACCACCTACCGTACGTAATATGTTTTTTTAAAAGACTTAGTTCATTCATTCTTTTAGTGGGGGTTTGCTTAACTGACATAGACCATGAGAGCTAGACATGGAATCCCGATACTTCCCTTATGGAGAAGGGTCCCCCATTTGCCTAGAGTGAGGTCTTTCTTTTAGATTTTACATGGCTTTCCCAATAGCTATAACTATGTGGGCTCATATTTAAGGGATAAAGAGATTGCTAATAAGTAACTCATTCTATACTAACGACGAGTACTCATCTCAAGATTATAAACTATAGGTTAAGGATAACTAGTAGACCCAACTTCTAAACTGACAAAGGGTATCCATCCTCTTACATATCTTAGAAAGCTCTTGGAAGATAATGAGGTTGCTACTAAACACTTCATCTCAACTCACGAAGTGTGTTCACCCCAAAACTCGCGTTTTCATTCATATTCTTGAACTTCATTCATTCATTCATTCAAAGTGTATATCTGTGTGTACATGTAAGCACAGCTTGCACAATAGCATCATTTCATTTACATTCAATTTTATACATGCTCAGACCTTCATTCATCACATTACACACTTTAACATGCTTCACTTAGTCATATAATTCATCTAGACATAGTATCTAGCATATTTCTCACAATAAGCTTCATAAGTCATATTAACAACAATAACATCATAATCATCTTACTTCATATAATATGCCTTCATGACCACTTTCACAATACACAAGTAACTTTACAATCATAAAATTCAAACTTCATAATACACATTATAACAACCATCTTCATTTTAACTTCTTTTCACGCATTAGTTCATCAAGGCCACACTTTAAATACATAACAAGTATATCTAACTTCATCAAGTAAACATTGCCACCAAGAAGGTGGACCATACCACTAAAGAGTATTTCTTAATTAAAGCTAAACAAGATAAGAAACTTACCCTTTAATCCAAGATTTCATCACCCATAATAATTCCTTCAACAATTCATAATAATATATCCCTTAGGGCAGTAGCTAAAAGAATATCAATAAAAGAAAAGCAAAGCTCGAAGAATAACAATATTATGCTCATTCAACCCATTTCTTAAGCCAAAATTGGATAAAAAGATTTAACATGATTTCATTGAAGTTTTAGCAGTAAAATTACCAACTAACATTAGAAACATCATATTTGAATCATTTAAAATGTTTTCATGCAAGACCCATACTTAGAGTCAAATATAGAAGAAGTTAGGGTTTTAAAACATCTTTTGAAATTCCTTAGAAATGGCTCCTTGAATGGAAGAGAGTTCAAAGATGACTACCATACCTCATATTGAATAAACCCACTTATTTAGATTAATAAATCGACCACCAACAACCCTCCTAGCTCTTTCTTGAATTCTAGCTTCCATGGAGACTTGAGAGAGTCTTTTAAGCAGTAGGGGTTTTGGATTTTAGGAAATGAAGTCTAAAATTAGGTCTTAGGGTTTGAAACTCCATAACGTACCTAAAATAACCTAAATATATCACCCTTGTTTCATAAAAGACTTGGAGTGAATTTACCAAACACCCCAAGTCATTATAAGAAAGTGACAACTTGGCAATCTCACAGACGGATCCAACAAACGGAACATTTATCTGTCAATGGACCATTGGTGGTGGTCGTTAACTGGGACTTAAACTCTCCAAATATTTAGTCCTGCAGGTCCAATCAATGAACCAAGTCGACGGGACTTTGGTTGGAGCACTGGCCGTGGATAGGTCTCGTTGGTGACACTGCCTAGGCAGTCTTGGATCCTAGTCTTGGGGTCGATAACATGAGGAAAATGGTTTAGTCTTAACTTTAATGGACGATTATTGCTATTTAGTCATGTTTTTTCCAAAAGCAAGTAATTAAAGGGGGGTTTATAACACAAATCTTTGTTAGAAACTCTAAGCAAAAAAAGTAATAAAAGTGAAGACTTATTTTATCAAGTTATGAGAGAAACTAGGGTGTAAGTGTTCCCCATAGGATCATAACGCAGTATTCCTAGTGATAATAATTCTTCCCTAGTCTCCAAACACAAATTAGAACAAAAGTAACAATGTCTAACCTCAAAAATGAGGTTTTAAACCCTATTTATAGAAAACATTGTCTTTAATTAAAACAAATTAATATAAAGAAAGTTGTCAAAAAACGCGGTTGTAATCGACGATCCTCACAGACAGACGTCGACTGCCTTCATCAGTCCCAACTTACAATCATTTTTCATCCTTCAGATGGCATCCTCTCTGAATCAATAGATGAACCAACAGCACGGTCCTTCGATGCCTTCTGTTACTCCATTCTTAGAATTTTCAAACTTTGGGTACTTGGACTATCTATGATCTCATCGACGGTTGAACAGGACCGTCTGTTGATCCTCTCTGTAGCCCCACACTTGGTCATATTTACCCGAGTTTTCTCCAATTTCTAGAACTTCAATCGATGTTCACCATCTACAAACCGTCGATGGAACGACGGACCGTCGATGGCCTTCGTGGGTTGCTTCTGCACTTTATTTTAGCTGCCCTTTGTGTTTTATTTCTGGACATCTTTCCTGCAAAACAAACATAAGAACATATTAGAATACTACGAAAAGCTCTAGACACACACAACTCTTAAGGAAAAATCATTGAAAACACCGTGAAACTACGATACATCAAAGGAAAGTTAAGATCAAAGTTAAAGGAGTTAAGAGTCAAGTCTCAAAGATAAGAAACAAGTTAAACTGAGTTTTATTAAATTTAAAAGAGTCTATATCAAACCTTTTTAACTTTTTTTGGGACTCAAGTTACAAGTTAAGCAAGAGTAACGAGTTGAGTTCATATCTCAAAAGTTATCAGGGGACTAAGTTATCCCAAAGAGTTACAAATGTTTTTACATTTAAACAAGTAAAGAGCCTTCGGGCTAGTTTTCACACAAAAGTAATAGCCTTATGAAATGACACAAGACGAAAAATATGATTTCCAAGAGAGCTATTAAAGCTATGTTTTGAGCACTAATATCAAACCACAGAATCATTATGTTTTAAAAACATAACAGCCTGTATATTTTTGGGAGTAGTATTGAGCACCGATGTGGGGATGAGAGTTCATATTAACTCAAGTATCCATGAAAACCATGTATCCATTATGGGTAGAAGAGGGTCATACTTTTTAGATGAACCTTTTTAATAGTGTACTAGTGGATCCATTACGCAATTCATGTCCTATACCCTGGCAAAGTTAGGATCGTCGGACAGTGTGGGTCGAGTAACGTTGTATCAGCACTATAACTCTTAAGTGACGGTTGTCAGTTAGAGAAGCCCCACAGAAGTTATCGTATTTTCATATACATCAGTTATTTGTATTTTTACATACATCTTATATATTTATCATATCCAAATATACATACAAAGTTTACATCATGTTTTCAGTCAGTTTTTCTTTATATTGCGGTTACTTTTAAATTGCATTATATTGAAATGATTATTTATTCATGAGTTGAACATAGCCAAGGTAAGTGCCTCTTATTACTCCTTTCCCTCTTATGTTTGTTTTATCTTTCAAACTCGCATACTCGTACATTCAATGTACTGATACTAGTTGTCATGCATCTTATTATGATGAAGACGTAGGTAACTAGGATCAACATTTGGTGCATCATTGATCGAGTGAGAAGCGCTCAGAGTCAGTTGGTGAATCTCCCTTCATTCCAGAGGACATCTTTAGTTATAGTTATTTATTTAGTATTCAGTTTTTAGGATGATTAGGGGCCCTGTCCCAACATTCATCTTTATATTATACACTTCATAGATAGATGATATTAGTTTTCTTAGTATTTCCTTTCACTTGTAATTGACTTAGACATGGGTTGCCACTTTGGCTAGTTGTTTTCAAAAAAGTTATTTCTTAAGATTATATCTGATGATTGAGTCTTTTGCTGAGTTAAGTAAGTCAGGTCAAGGGTTAGCTCAAGACCAGCAATGGTCATTGGGTGCTGGTCACATCCAGGGTGTAGGCTCGGTGTGGCATTATTCTAATTTTATTATGTTTTTTATTTGAAAAAAAATCTACCAAATCACTTCCAATCTTGGTTGAAAAGGTAATCAAAGAAGACAGTGTGAATCAACCTGAAACTACTAATCAATATGTTGAATCAAGTTCTCTAATTGATATGGAGATTGACAATAACGTCTGTTGATAATCCTGATGTAGAGGCTGAAGAAGAAACGCAGGTACAACAACATGAGGTCTTAGAGGTAAGAATGAGATACATTCATTAAAGTAGCTAATATTCAATAAAGAATCTAACAACAGCTGATACATTATTGTAATGATACAATTACAGACAAGAATTTGTGGAACCTTTATAAGTATAGTATTTACATTATGTTTAAATTTCAAATATATGATTAGTTTCAAATGTTGAATCAATATTATTTGATTGATATTCTAATCAACATAGGATGATGACATATTAAAGGATAAAAAAAAGGCAACGATAATGTATCTGAACCACCATCTATAGTAGATGTTCCTGTTGCAGGATGAAATATTTCAATCATTTAATGTATTATTCATTAATAATGTAGTACAAGTTACTGATTTTGATACATTAATGTTTGAATTATTTACTATTTTTTATAGTTTGCTGCTACATGAAATGATGAACAAGATGGTAAGGATATACCTAATGAACGTTTAAGTACACATTTATGTATAAATCTATTCGTTTGCTTATTTAATGTATCATTCAAAGATGATGCAGTACTTTTTTCATTTTGGATACATTAATCTATGAGTTAAGCAATAATATTCAAATTTTGTTGATATAATTAAGGTTCAAAGAAGTTATTGTGAGTATAGTTTTACTTATAAAACTTTTTTATTATTCATTGTGGCATTATAACAAAAAGTATTTTGCTGCTTATCAGGAATGTAGTAGAATTAGTTGTGGTTCAAGATATGAAAGATAAAACGCAACATAACATCCCACATGCAGACAAAGTTTCAATAAACATTGATACATCAGTAAAATTTGTTTATTTTTGAATTATACAATTTTCTTGTTATTCATTTAAAAATATAAGATTTTACCACATCGACATCCATTTCTACTAGAGCCCAAGAAGCTATAGACGCACTTATTTCATGCCTTCAAACTCTTTTGTGTGTCCAACCATTGAGTGTTGTCAAGTCACATACATTAATCGATACAGATCAATCGGTACCTGACAGTATATTACCCACAATGATATTGGGTAATGGGATGGTCGTGTATCGATAATTAGAGACGCTTGCTCAACGATATCGAACTACATCAAGAATTCTTCAATATCCATATCTCAATATGATTTTACTAACAAAGGAAAATAGAAAGTTGAATAACAAGTTCGTCCCTTATTCCCATTTGATGGACTTGGTATTTCTTACCAACCTCTGTCAAATTTATTTGAAGAATATTTCGAGTGGATTTTTAAAATCCTCCTTAAAACTCATGCCAAAAAGTGAGAAACAATTTAATATATATATACATATATATATATATATATAT
>NC_028643.1:56421937-56445635 GCF_001406875.1 Solanum pennellii
ATATATATATATATATATATATATATATATACACACACGCACGCACACACAAACACACACACACCAATGGATGATAGAAATAGAGGAAAATCAGCTTCATATGGATTTGAACACATGAACTTTGTAGTTGTCCTTCCGAAGAATAAAAATTGGTTTTATGCCATATCTCAGCCAAAGAAATGTTGGACAATTGAGGTACGATAGAAAGATACATTATTAATATAGCTACGACACATTGATCTTTTGTATCATATATATTATTTTTCAAATGTATATGATACAAAATCATATCATATACAGTAGTTTGAAATTTGTGATTATTTTGCTTTATCGTATTGTCTAATATTTTTTTTATTTTTAATTAATGTTGCAAAACATTGATGTAGTTTTGTATTACTTAAGGAAGTAGTCACAACCAAGCAGTCTTAATGAGTACAAATTCAGATTCACCATTGTCAACTCCTTATTCAAGACATTTATTAATGATTCACACAATAGGTACTACTGCAACCCTCATGATGATAATTAAACTATGCAAGAGGACTTGGCGTATAAAGTTGTTGTATCTGGAATTGAGAGGTCAATTGCAAATATGATCAAAGGATTTTGCATCCTGGATGGATTACCGTGTCATCTAGTTGATGATATATACATTCAGGTGAATGCAGATGGTAAGTTCCGTGGGTGTTTGCTGTTGCAATTTTAAAAGAGAGACTCATTCGCGTCTACGATTAATCAATGGGTACAAGAACAAAAGAACCGTGTGGTGAGATTAAAAAGTTGACGATTTTGCTGTCATAATTCCTTTATGACAGTAGTTTTTCAAATCAAACTGAGCGAACCAAGTGTTCGTCATTGGATTCTTACCAGGACAATAAAACTTGAATACTTTTGGAACCAAACGTCATTTTTAAAGTTGAATTCGCACAAGACATCGTGCAACAAAAATGTGATAGCTTGTAAGTATTATCACGTCGTTTATGTATATTACAATATATATTATTTCTCTTTATAATGTACATTCCTCACTAATTTTAAGGAATTGCAAAATTTTTGTATTTGTCTACGCCGAGTACCTTAGCGATGGGATCCCTGTTCCCAATATTGGTTTCTCCTCAGAATAACTCTATACAAGATATGGAGCCCTTTGGAACTATGGTACTAAAAACGCTAAGAAAGGATACATTAGTGAAATTATGATCCTACAAGTTCTAAAAGTCATTCCAAAGATCCATCTCACGAAAATTTGGTCAATATTGATTAGATCTTATACACTTTTTATAGTGTTAGCATTTTGAGATGCATTAACTCTAGCTTTAAATTTCTTTAGTTTTTGTTGTTTTCAAATGTTTGTAACCAAGCATGATTGTTTTTATCAAAACTTTTTTAGTTTGACACCAAATTTCAAAATTTTAGCCTGTTATATATGAAGTACATCACAATCTTGTCGTATATAATTTGAACAAAAATTGAATAACATTTTTGTATCAGATTCATTAATTCATAAATACACTACAACACTTATGCTCATTACTGTTGGTAGGAGCTGATACTTTCACACTCTATTATTGCAATGTATGATATTCATTAATTCATAAACAAACATATTCATTCATTTTTATTACTGCACGTAGGAGATGATACTTTTGACACTCTTTTAATGCTCTGATAATTTTTGCTCAAAGTTTTCAATTGATACCTTTGCACTTTAATAACTCAATGTATCACACTCAATAATTCATAACTAAACACAACTTTACTATGCTTGTTTTTTTGGTCAATTTATTATAATTAGGTTTTGTCTCATTGGTTTAACTTAAGATACATTATGATTGTAAATCTGAAATACATAGACTGATACAATACCCACAATAAGAATACATTGTACATCATTAGCAAACAAGTGATGATACATTATTTAAACTCGTATTTTGAAACATAATTTGTTATGAAAACAAACACAAGGTACTAAACCTTGACATTTTAAATTATTGTAACGAGATTTCACTGGCTAATAATAAATTACAATTTTTTTATCAAGGTTAAATTGAAATTATAAAAAAAACAAGTTGAAAACATAGCGAAATTTAAAATTATGTATCTGAAGCATAACAATGACTAACAAAAAAAATTTGTCAGTCTTTTTCCAGGAAGAAAGTACAAGTCCTTATGTTGTGATCTTCCTGTCCACAACGTCCACAATGGTTTGTGGTTATGCTTATCTTTTTACCTGGATTTTTCTTCCTCTTTTTCCTTGGTCGTCCAGCTAACCTTTTGTATCTTTTTGGCAATATGATTTATTCCAAAACAGACTACAGTACTAACAAATCTTCCTTGTCTGGCATTAAAACCATTAGAACTTCATATTTATTTTCCAATGCAGCTTTTTTATAGTAGTCTGAGCAGTAGGGATGTATATATGTAATGTTTTTCTTCTTCAGAATAGCAAATGCACGTGCACAAGGTATCTCGTCTATCTAAAATTTCCCACAGTTAAAGATCATTCTCTCCAAACAAACAATGAATTTTCAACCACATTTCAAAAACTGAATATATAAATTCAGTAGATTGCACAACCTGACAACATTAGTTAAGATACACACCACATATCAATTAAATAAATCTTTTACTCATAACAACCACTGAACAACAAATTTCGGATATATTGTAGTTTATATATTGTGATATAGCTGCATTTTTGAACATTTAAAAGCATTAATAATCAACAACTCTTCAAATCTCTTCCCAAATGTTTCCTTTCTATAGGATGTTATTTCTCTATTTTAGAGTTCCAAGAACTTAATAGAACTCTGACTTCTTCCAAAAATTGTATTATAAGTAGTTGTTGCGCTTCAACAAGGAAATCATTAATATATTTTGCTATGTTAGAAGCCGTCATTCTACCCCTACTTACTGTTGCATGAACTCTTGACCACTTTTCATAGCCACCATCCTTATACATCTTAACCTGATTGTCAATTTTAATGACTTTAGCTATCAATTTTTTAAAATCCTCTTTTATATAAGCCTTGGCCATTGAATTAAACACATCACTTAGTAAGTTTTTGCTTCTTTTAAAGCTTGAACAAATATTTTTCCAATGGTGTCATATGCATGCAAAATGAGGAGCATTTGGAAAAAAAATTCTCACACTATTGATTATGCTTTCATTTCTATGTGATACAACACATATTTTTTTCCTCTACCCAAATACACTTTTAAACTGTTGGAAGAACCATGTCGATAACAATCATTTTCATTGTACAACACTCCATAATCTAACGACAATATGCATACTACTCATAAATAGTTCACATGTTTTCTAATTTTTAGATGCACAACTATCCATATATAAATCATCAATATGAAGTAACCATTTTATAGGACAAAAATTTATAAATTTTAATATAAAAATTATACCTGCACTATCAAGCGTACTTGCTCATACAAAAGTTCCTTTGTGAGATCCACCAAGATGTGCATCATCAACAACAACTACTAGTCGATAATAGTGAAAACCCCTCATTAGTGGATTTAATGATATGAACAAATACATGAACTTATTTTTGTCCAACTTATGCATATGTGTTTAAGAATTTGAATACACAACTTTCAACATATATAAATATTTAGGCAACTGTTTGCATCTATTCTCAGATTTACCCCTTATCATCTCTAATTCACTCTCCTTAGCACGCAATGCTTGTTTGTATGAAATATCAATCCCATACATTGCTCTAACATCATTAATAATATCATTTGGTGTATGAATTCTCTTATGATTGTGCAATTTAGGCACTATCACAACACTTATAAACCTAACTGTATCTTGAACCTTTGTTAATAACCTATCCCTTATCTGATACATATGCTCACTATTGAAGTACCTCACTTAAAATAAATCTTATTTCTTCTTGACATATGCATTCAATCTCCAACAGCAATCATCCGATGAACACAATAATTTGTAGCTGTATTTTTCAAATACATTAGTAAAATGTATAACTGATACATTAAGATAATAGATTCTTTGCATAACGATACATTATAGAAAAATCATAATTGTATCAGCTTTACTATAATAATGTATCATCATTATTATACAATCATATAAAGTCAAACATATATTGTATCATAATTTTAACCATATTGTATCCTTACTGTTTCAATAAAATACAATAATACAATACTAAGAATAATCATATATTTATATCTTAACACATAAAAGAACAATGATATCAGTTGTTGTCACACCTCGAGCCTACACCCTGGGCGGATAAGCACTCGGTGACCATTGCTGGCCTCGAGCGAACACTTGGCCTGGCTTACACATCTTGGCAGAAAACAACAATTATACTTATATGAATGAAAGAACTTAATTGAACTATATACAAATATTATTTGGAATGTTTTAAAAGTTTTAAACATTCAAACTGGACAAAATGACAACTAAAGTCTTTAAGATAAAATGAAAATGAAAAGACTACTGAACTACTAACTGTGTACGAATCCTCTAAACTGACTAAGATGAATGTTGGGGCAGATCCCACAACATCTAATGATCTAAGCTATAAAATCAATAAAATAGATGTCCTCTGGAATGCAAGGAGGATCACCAAGTGATTGTAGAGTGCTCAAGGGGATCAACGGTGCGCTGCATTTTGATCCTGGTTACCTGCGTCTGCATGATGAAACAATGCAGGAAAACTAGTATCAGTACATTGAATTTACGAGTATGCGAGTTGGAATGCTAAACACATTTAAGCTTGAAAAGGAGTAAGAAGAAACACTTACCTTGGCTCTGCTCGACTCATGATCCACTAACTCTTATTCAATATACACAGTTTAAAAGTAATTTCAATATAAATAAATGTTGACTGAAAACATGCTATTAAGTCTGAATGTATACAAGTACTTAAATAATATCTGAGATGTATATAAATATACAAATAATTGATGTATATAAAAATACAATACTTCTATGGGGATTATGTAACCAAAAACCATCACTTAAGAGCTATTGTGATGATACAACGTTAGTCGGCCCACGCTGCTCGACTATCCCAACCTTTCTAGAGTATAATACAGGAATTGCTTAATGGATCCACTAGTAAACTACGAAGAGGGTTCATCTACAAAGTATGACCCTTTTCTAACCATGATGGATACATGAATTACAAGGACACTTGAGTTAATATGAACTCGCATCCCCACATCGGTGCTCAATACTACTCCCAATATATAGTTTCCTCTTTCTTCTATTAAAACTGGACATAGGCTCTGTTAAGTCTAGCTTCCTTTGTTTCTCAAAAGTTTGGAAACATTGTAGTTTAAGATATGAGGGACTACTTAGTTCCCTTATAACTCTTGAGAAATGAACTCAACTTTATGCTCTTTCTTACTCAAAACTTAACTCTTAGGGAATCTTAGTTCCCTTATAACACATGAGAATTTAACTCAACGTTTTACTTGAACCTTAAAACAAAGTAAAATGTTTGTTTGAGACTCTTGAATTCTATAGGAACTTACATTGAATTGCTTCTTAACTTTTAGACTAGACTCTTAACTTCCTCGAAATTGATCTTAACGTTCGTTTAATTGAATTATGGATTCAAGGATCATGATCTCATGTTTATGGATGATTTCATGACATTTAGATGTACTTTAGAGTGTTGGAATCAACTAATAATGATAGTACATCAGTTTGGAACTAGTACGGAAAGATAGGGAAACAACGGGGTCTCCAAGGGGTCGCGGCGCTATGAGAGGTGCGGGGTGGTAGGGCCTATCAGACAGAGCCTTCCCTGAGGGACTCTTGCAAGCGCGGAGCCCCAGAGGCTAAGTAACCGGACCTCCAATTTTTCTTCTCCATTTTTCATATCTAAACATCCTAAGCTTCCATGGATCCCGCCCCAAACACTTAGGATCCCTAAATACCTCATTACCAAATAGATTACACTCAAAAACAGTCCAAAAACATGAATCTAACCTACTAGAGATCAACTACAACTCAAACAACAAGAACTTCACAAATTTTTATCAATAACTTCAAGATTTTCATTCAACTAATCTCTAGTTTGATGTATTTAATCAAATTAGGGTGTGGGTGAAAGGACCCAACACCGAATGATCTCACATACCTCGGTAAAGGTCACCCCCGACGAAATCCATGCAACGATCTTAACATTTCTTGGACAATTCTTGATCTTCCTCTTCTTTTCTCTTTTCTCCCAAGCTCTAAGTGTTATTTGTTTTCATAAAAATGATTTGTGACTTGGTTTCACCCCTAATATAACCTATAATCAAATTATGGTAATACTAGGGTGAAAAGACAAATTTACCCTTATTAAAATTAGGATTAGATTTTCCTCAGCTCAACAGCCCAACTTCCTGAAGACAGATCTCCCTCATACAGGATTGGATTTTCGCAAACTTGGCAGCATTGGAAATATCTTCACAAGAACTTTCCAACCATATAAAGAACTCATCCAAAATCCTCCTGAGGTGGAATTTATGGCCGTTTGTAAATGAACAAAACTCACTTTTGAAAGCTGAAATTTTCTAGATTTCCTTACTTATTCCCAAAATTGATTATTCTTAGTTAGTTCGAGTTACGAGATGTTACAATATATCCCCCTTTGGAACATTCGTCCTCAAATGAGAACTCTTTCACTAAGCTAAGGGTAGTAACATCATTTTAGCACTCAACAAACAATAGCAAGTAATAACATGCTTATACATAGACCTATAAAGTGCTACGAAAAGAATTTAGTACCTTGATGTGTATTCTCTCCGGATTGAAAAAGTTGTGGATATCTCTTCTTCATATCCTCCTAAACTTCCTAAGTCGCTTCTTCAAAGAATTGGTTTCTCCAAAGGACCTTAACTGAAGCAACTTTCTTTGTCCTTAATTTGCGAACTTGACGATCCAAAATATGAACCAAAACTTCTTCATAGGATAGTTTATCATTAATCCCAACATTTTAAGTTGGACCTATTAATGTCGGGTCATCCAAGCACTTCTCTAACATATAAATATGGAATACCAGATGAACCGCTGCTAACTCTTGGGTTAACTCCAACTCATAAGCCACATTGCCCAATCTCTTGAAAATTCTATAAGGTCCAATATACCTTGGAATAAGTTTCCCTTTCTTACCAAACATCATAACAACTTTCATGGGTGAAACCTTAACATACACCCAATCGTCCACCTCAAACTCTAATGCCCTGCTCCTAACATCTGTTAAGAACTTTTGGCGACTTTGTGCCGTCTTCATTCTTTATTGGATCACATTAACCTTCTCCATAGCTTTGTGAAATAGATCTCATCCTATCAACACTACTTCTCCAACTTTGAACTATCCAATATGAAATCTACATCTTCACCCATAAAGAGCTTCATATGGAGCCATTTGGATGGTCAAATGGTAACTGTTGTTATAAGTGAACTCAATGAGAGGTATGTGATAATACCAAGTCCCCTCGAAGTTGATAACACAAGCTCTCAACATATCTTCTAAGGTATGGATAGTACGTTCTTCTTGTCCATCTGTCTGAGGATGAAAAGCAGCGCTCTAGTGCACCTTCAAACCCAAACCTTTCTGGAAATATTTCCAGAACTCTGAATTAAATTGTGCACCTCTATCTGAAATAATGGAGACCGGAACTCCATGAACTCTTACTTTTTGAAGGTACAACTTAGCATAATCCTCATCCGAATGGGTAGTCTTTACCGGTGAAAAATGGGCTGACTTTGTCACTCTGTCAACAATCACCCAAATAGAATCATGTTGCCTTTGAGATCTTGGAAAGCCTGTGATGAAGTCCATATTATAGTCTCCCACTTCCATTCCAAAAATTCTATATTCTGAGATAAACTTCCAGGCATTTGGTTCTCCACTTTAACTTGGTGACAATTTGAACACTTGGCAACAAACTAAGGAATACCATTCTTCCTACCTTCCCAAATATATACCTCTCTCGAATCACGGTACATCTTTGTAAAAACAAGATGATTGGAATATATGGAGCTATGAGCCTCGTCCAACATACTCTCTTGGAGTCCATCCACCGTAGGTACACATAATATTCCTTGGTACTTCACTACACCATCTCCCCCTTGTTCAAAATCCAATACTCTTCTCCTATGGACACTTGCCTTCAAATTAAACAAAATGGGATCTTGATCTTGCTTCTCTTTCACCTCTGAAACTATTGGTGATTCAGCCCCATTGTTCATCACTATTTCTCCTTCTGTACAATCCATAAGTTTCACTCTCGAACGTGCAAATTTGTACACATCCTTAACTAACTAACTCTTTTCTTCTTCAACATGGTTGGTACTACCCAAGGACAACATGCTTAAGGCATCAGCAACCACATTAGCCTTACCTGGGCGGCAAACAATACTCATGTCATCATCCTTAAGTAATTCCAACCACCTGAGATTGAGTTCTTTCTGAGTGAACACATACTGGAGGCTCTTGTGGTCAGTGAATATGCCAACATGAACGCCATACAGGTAGTTGCACCATATGTTCAAAAGTAAACACTACAACAGCCAATTCTAATTCATAAGTTAAATAATTCCTTTCATGAATCTTCAATTGTCTTGAGGCATTAGCTATAACGTTGCCATTCTGCATCAACACACAACCCAAACCAAATCTTGATGCATCACAACACACCATAAAACCTTGAGTACCCTCTGGTAAGGTCAAAACCGGAGTGGTAGTCAATCTCTTTTTTAACGCTTGTAAGCTTTTCTCATAAGCTTCAGAACATTAACACATGACTGTCTTTTGAGCTAGCTTGGTGAAAGGAGAAGAGATAGATGAGAATCCTTTGAAAAATCTCCTATAATAGCCAACCAAGCCCAAGAAACTCCTAAAATCTGTTGGAGATGTGGGTCTAGGCCAACTCTGAACTGCTTCAATCTTCCGACTGTCACTCTAATCCCTTTACCAGAAACAATGTGGCCTAATAATGCCATAGACTTTATCAAAAAATCAGACTTGGATAACTTGGCATATAACTCCTTATCATTCAAAGTCCGCAGAATAATCCTGAGGTGACTAGCATGATCTTATTAATTACTTGAATAAACTAGTATGTCATCTATGAAGACGATGAAAAACAGATCTAAATAAGGTTTAAAGACTATGTTCATAAGATCCATGAACGTTGCAGTTTCATTTGTAAAACCAAAAGACATAAAGAGAAATTCATAATGCCCATGCCTTGTTCTCAAATCTATCTTTGGAATATCACATTCCCTTACTTTCAACTGATGATAGCCTGATCTGAGGTCAATCCTTGAAAAACACAAAGCACCCTGAAGTTTATAAAAGAGATCATCTGTCCTTGGAATGGGATATTTATTCTTAATGGTCACCTTATTCTACTGACGGTAGTCTATACACATCCTAAGGGACCAATCCTTCTTCCTAACAAACAAGACCGGTGAGACACTTGGTCGAATGAATCCCTTATCCAACAAACCTTTCAATTGATCTTTTATTTCTTTTAACTCTTTTGGTTCTATTCTCTATGGCGGAATAAAGATATGACGAATATTTGGGATACTGTATATGCCAAAGTCTATCTCTCTTTTGGGCGGGACTCCGGGTAGATCATCAAGAAAGACTTTTGGACTCATTGACTATAGAAACTGACTAAAAGGAAGGTACCTAAACCTTGAATCATTCAACTCAGACTAAGTGATAGATACACCTCTTAGAAACTAAATTCTTCTCCTTAAGGTACAAAATGAAACAACCCTTATGTACTGTTGAACTAATAGTCCACTCCATGACTGGCTCATTAAGAATTTGAAACTTGACAACTTGAGTTCTTCGATCTATTAATGAATAACATGCATGGAGCCAATCCATACCTAGAATGACCTCAAAATCTACCATGTCTAACTCTATTAAATCAATCATGGTACTCTGGTGATTGATGGGAACAGGTTAATTACGATAGACTATTTTTGCTAGAATGGATTCACCAACAAGTGTGGAAAAACTGAATAGTTCTCTAAGTTGCTTAGGAGAAATCTCAAAGTTCATAGAAACATAGGGAGTTACAAATGGTAAATCACTCCTGAGTCTAACAATGCATAAAAAGTAAAGTCAAAGGCTCGAATCATAGCAGTGGAAACGACTGGTGAATTCTATTATTTTTGGTGATTATTGAGGGCATACAAGCAGTTTGTTCCTCCGCCAATACAAGAAGTAGGTTCCCTAGGTGCAACTCTTTCTGGTGGAGCAGCTAATGAAGATTGAGTTCTATTGCCCCCATTACCACTTCTTTGCTTACTCTTTGGATATTCTCTAATGAAATGCCCAGTCTGACTGCACTTGAAACAACCCATGGATTCTTCGTGATCGATGCCAGAGTGATTCCTACCACACCTAGCGCAAGCAGGAGGCTTGGTACCTCATTGTGCCATACTACCCTGTGAATATGCAGACCTAGATTGGGTGTTCTAACCATGGTACTCAACTCTGTCTCTGCGTACAGGTGCACAAGAAGATGATGGTACATTCCATGATACTCAACTGTCTCTAGGCGCAGGTGCACAAGCAGATGATGGTGCATGACCCTTCAGTCTCTAATATTCTGGTCGATTCGAACCACTTTTCTGTTTCCAAACTCATTCCCTGTCTTGGCCTTCTTGTTTCTATACTCACCTCTATTCCTCAGCTTTTCCTCTTCAACTTGATACGCATAGACCATTAGCCAGGATATGTCCATGTCGCCAATCAACATTGCATCCCTGCCTTCTTTACTTGAAGCACGACCCAAACCCGCAATAAACAAGCTCATTCTGCTCCTCATATACTTTACCATCTCCGGAGCATAGCGGGACAGTTAGCTGAACTTCAACACATACTCATGAACACTTATGGAGTCCTGTTTAAAGTGAGGAACTCCCGTACTTTTGCTTTCTTCAGTTCTCTAGGAAAGAACCTCCCAAAAAAAGGCTTTTTCGAAACAATCCCAACTTGGAGGTGGTGTATCTGCCCTTCTTCCATTGGTCAAACCAGGTTCTAGCTACACTCTTCAGTTGATATGAAGCTAATTTAACCCTCTCAGTATTAACCATATCCATCACCTCAGACACTTTCTTCAATTCTTCCACAAAGTTTTCTTGGATCCTCAGTAGTGCTTAATCCGGTGAAGCTCGAGGGATTCATTCTTAGAAACTCACGAAACCTTGAGGTGTGATCCTCTTATTATTGAGCTCATCTCTAGCCCAACGTGGTTAGTTACTACTTGACTTAGCATCTAGATAGCTTCTCGGAACTAACCTTTCCTTGGGGTTGCAATTAATGCATTGGGTACCTCTTGTTCCTCAACATTTCCCCTGGCTAGTCGACCTCTAGATTCTCATTGTGGAGTTATGATGATCTAAAACATTCCCAAGCACAAATTAGAGAGATATCTTTTAGAGATAAACTCTAACGCACGAAAGAATAAGAAAAAGTGAGATGTTCTTGAATATTGTAGCCTCCTAATCATAGATGTGGCGTACTTCACAAACAGACACGACATCATCGACCCTAGGACTGTTTAACTTTACGCTCTAAAACCAAGTTTATCATAACCCGAGCCTACACCGTGGACGGACTGGCACTTGGTGACCATTGACGGCCTCGAGCAAACCCTTAGCCAGGCTTACTTAACTTAGTGGAAGACAAACAATCATACTTATATGAATGAAAGAACTTAATTAAATTGAATAGAAATACTATCTGGAATGTTTTATGATTTAAAGCATTCAAAATGGCCAAAATGGCAACTAAAGTCTTTAACATAAAATGAAATTGACATGACTACTAAACTACTAACTATCTACGAATCCTCTAAACTGATTAAGATGGATGTTGAGACTGACCCCACAAAATCCTAATGATCTAAGCTAGAAAAGCAATAAAAGGAATGTCGTCTAGAATGCAAGCAGGCTTACCAAGTGACTGTGGGGTGCTCAACGGGATAAACGTTACCCTGCATGCTGATCTTGGTTATCGGCGTCTGCATCATGAAATGATGCGGGCCAACTGGCATAAGCATATTGAATGTACAAGTATGCGAGTTGGAATGCTAAACACACTTAAACTTGAAAAGGAGTAATAATGAACACTTACCTTGGCTCAGCTGGACTCATGATCTACTATCTCTTATTTAATATATGCAGTTTAAAAGTGATTTCAATATAAAGAAACGTTAACTGAAAACATGCTATAAACGCTGAATGTATACAAGTATATAAATAATATATGAGATATATGTAAAAATACAAATAACTGATGTATATGAAAATATAATACATCTATGTTAGCTTCTCTAACCGAGAATCACCACTTAAGAGCTATAGTCTTGATACAACTTTACTTAGTCCACGTTGTCCGGCCATCCTAATCTTGCCAGAGTATAGGATGCACATATATATATATATATATACTGACTCTTATGTTTTTAAAACATACTGATTTTGTTGAGATTAGTGCTCAAAATTTAGCTTTAAAAAAAAGCTCTTTTGAAAATCATAGTTTCCTCTTATTCTATTATAACTAGTAATAGGCACTGTGGAAGTCTAGCTTCCTTTATTTCTCAAAGTTTGAGAACAGCTTAGTTTAAGCTCTTAGGGACTACTTAGTTCTCTTATAACTCTTGAGAAATGAACTCAACTTTATGCTCTTTGCTTACTCGGAACTTAACTCTTAGGGAATACTTAGATCCCTTATAGAACTTGAGCATCTCAACTCTGTACTTGAACCTTCAAACAAAGTTAAAACGTTTGTTTAAGACTCTTGAATTCTTTAGGAACTTACTTTGACTTGCTTCTTAACTTTTGGAATTGACTCTTAACTTCCTTGACTTTGATCTTAGCTTTCCTTGAATTGGATTATGGATTCAAGGATAATGATCTCATTTATATGGATGATTTGATGATATTTATATTTCTTTTAGAGTGTAGAAATCAACTACGAATGATAGGTACATCAATTAGGAACTAGTACGGAAAGATACAGAAAGAACGGGGTCTCCAGGGGGTCGTGGATATCTGAGAGGCGCGGGGTGCCAGGGTCTACCGGTCAAACCCTAGTCTGGGGAGCTCTGGTTTGCATGGTATGCCGGGGCCTGTCAGACAAAACCTACCCTGAGGGGCTCTAGAAGGCGTAGTGCCCCAGGGCTATCTGATGGGACCTTTGACTTATCTTCTCGAGTTTTCATCTCTAAACCTCCTAAACATCCATGGATCCCTCCCCAAACACTTAGGATCCCTTAATACCTCATTACCCAATAGATTTGACTCAAACACAGTCTAAAAAATGAATCTAACCTACTAGAGATCAACTATAATTCACACAACAAGGACTTCACAAAATTTTATCAATAACTTCAAGATTTTATTTTAAATAAACTCTAATTTTTGGTATTGAATCAAATTGGGGTGTGGGTGAAAGGACCCAACACCGAATGATCTCACATACCTCGGTAGGGATCACCGCCGATGAAATACACGCTACAAACTTAGCATTTCTTGGACAATTCTTGATCTTCCTCTTCTTTTCTCTTTTCTCCTAAGCCCTAAGTGTTATTTGTTTTTTAAAAAATGATTTGTCACTTGGTTTTACCACTAATTTAACCTAAAAACGAACTAGGGTGAAAAGACAACTTTACCCTTATTAAAATTAGGATCAAATTTTCCTCTGCTCAACTGTACAACTTCCTAAAGGCATATCTCTCTCATGCCTCATTGGATTTTCGCAAACTTGGCATCATTGGAAAGATCTTTGCAAGAACTTTCCAACCATATAAAGAACTTAGCAGAAATCCTCCTGAGGTGGAATTTTTGACCGTTTGTAAATGACCAAAACTCACTTTTTAAAGCTGAAATTTTCTAGGTTTCCTTAATTATTCCCAAAATTGATTATTCTTTGTTTCTTAGCTTAATCTTAGTTAGTTCGAGTTACGAGATGTTACAATATCTCCACCTTTGGAACATTCATCCTCAAATGAGAACTCTTTAAGCTTAAGGGTAGTAACATCATTTTAGCACTCAACAAACAATAGCGAGTAATAACATGCTTATATATAGGCGTATAAAGTGCTACGAAAAGAATTTAGTACCTTGATCTGTATTCTCTCCAGATTTAAAGAGATGTGGATATCCTTTTTCATATCCTCCTCAACTTCCTAAGTCGCTTCTTCAAAGAATTGGTTTCTCCAAAGGACCTTAACTAAAGCAACTTTCTTTGTCCTTAATTTGCGAACTTGATGATCCAAAATGTGAACCAAAACTTCTTCATAGGAAACGTTATCATTAATCCCAACATTTTACGTTGGAAGTATTAATGCATGATCATCCAAGAACTTCTTCAACATAGAAATGTGTAATACCAGATGAACCGCTGCTAACTCTTCGGGTAACTCCAACTCATAAGACACATTTCTAACTCTCTTGAAGATTCTGTAAGGTTCAATATACCACGGAATAAGTTTCCCCTTCTAAACAAGCATAATAACACCTTTCATGGGTGAAACCTTAATATACACCCAATCGTCCACCTCAAACTCTAATGGACTTCTCCTAACATCTGTATAGACTTTGTGTCGTCTTCAATCTTTCTTGTATCACTTTTACCTTCTCCATAGCTTGGTGAACAATATCTAATCCTATCAACCCTGCTTCACCAGCTTCGAACTACCCAACAGGAGATCTGCATCGTCTCCCATAAAGAGCTTTATATGGAGCCATTTGGATACTCAAATGGTAACTGTTGTGGTAAGCGAACTCAATGAGAGGTAGTTGATCATAGCAACTCCCCTTTAAGTCAATCACACAAGCTCTCAACATATATTCTAAAGTCTGGATTGTAACAACCCTACAAATGTATAAGATAAATAATGCTTAATGTGTCTAGAATGCCAACGATTAGACCGGGTTCACACGAATTGTTGCATGTAGAACCAGGCCTCTGAACCCTTGCAACAGCCAATCCAACTAACTTGGGGAGTTATTTGATCTAGGAAAGGTTCGGTCCAGCCATGTAGGGCTCCCTTATATGAAGATTTACCCGGATGAGTCTTTACCGGACTTAAAAAGGGGGAAATCTTAAATTTGGAGGGTTTAGGGGTAAAATGGTGTTTTTCCAGGCTAAGGGTAGTATCGTAATTACCCTAAATATATAATTAATTATTTAATTAATAAGGTTGAGGGGTATTTTGGAGAGAGAGGGCCGAAAAAGCGCTCTAAGAGTAAAGTCTTGCTCCACCCGAGTTCGAACCTAGGTGGAAGCAATGAATTAAATTGTTTTTATTTAGGTGGGTAAATTAATGTAATTAATTAATATTATTTAATTAATGGCTAATTAAAAAAAAGGGAAAATCAGATATTTTAGTTATTAATTATTAACTTAAACTGACTATGTCTTGCCAACTATCCTAGTTTTAAGGGGCACTATCTCACACAGAGTCTCTCACACGCCTAAACCTCTCTCTCTCTCTCTCTCTTCGTCCATTTTGATTTCTTGGCTGCAAAAACAGAAAACAAAACATTAGAAAACAATCAAAATTTCTCTAATCTCAAAGAACTTACAAAAAAATATATACAAACAAGCAAGCTAACTTAAGAAACAAAAATTTTAGATCATCTTCTTGACGGGATCGTGTTGAAGGTTTAGTGGAGGATTTGGGAAGCACTTTGAAGGTGTGGAAAGCTACAACATGGTATGGGTTTTCTCTCTTGGAATCCTTTCTCCAAGAGAAATTTCTTTCTACAAAATTCAACGTATGAAACTAGGGCTTTTCCATTTATTGTTGAATTCCTTGTCCCTAGTCTCCTTCCAATTTCAATCTAAATTAAGTTAGAAATCATGTCGTTGGAATGTTTTCTGGTATATAAGTGTGAAATATGATGTTCTTTGTGATTTTGTGTTTGGAAATAGCAAGAATGTTCAGTGATGTCAACCGAAAATGATGTGGTGCAATCTGTAAAATGTTTGTCGTTGTTTTCTGTTTTGAAGTCTTAAAATGGCTTGTTTGATGATTGAAATTATTGTGCATATAGTTTGTAAATTGTGATGTTTAAATGAAGTGTAAGGTGTCTGATATTAAGTGGAAAAATCTAAGCTAATACAATAATGAATCTACACCTAAAAACGCGTTAAACAAATTGTGGGAATACCACAAAACGAACGTATGAATGTTGTTAAATAAAGGCCTGAAAATTTAATTTTCCAGCACTTGGTGATGGATTTTTCGTCCATAATACTTGAAGTCTGAGAAGTTTAAAAATAAATTTAGAACATGCGAGGTCAGTGGGGATTGAACCCAATATCTCACTAGATGAAAGCTAGATAAAAAAGAGGTGTGGGATTCGAACCCACAACCTCTCGGCCAAACAAGAGAATAAAAGGGAAAATTCAAATTAATAAAAATAATGGGAGGAGTGGGATTCGAACCCACCACCTCTTGGCTAAAGGAGGAGACAAGGAGAGAAATTTAAAAAAAAAAAATAATGAGAGGAGTTGGATTCGAACCCACCTCCTCTCGGCGAACATGGAAAAAACTTAGGAAAAAGAGAAATAAATGAATGTTGCTATGGGAGTTCGATCCCGGATCCCCTAATGCTTAGAACGCCTAAGGTGAAGTGAGGGGAGGGAAAAAGAAATGAAAAATAATGTTAGTGAGAGAATTCGAAATCGGGTTGCCCAAGCCGAAATGTAAATCCAAAATTAGGTAAAAGAAAATTAACTAAGTTTTGACCAAGGGATTCGAAGTCGGGTTCCCTTGCCCAATTCTGTATTGACATATAAGTCATACATAAGTAAATACTTAATGAATTCTGCCTCTAACGATCAAAATCAGTATCTTGGAATATCTACGAGGTGCATAAGTCTTGTACCACATAATCTTGGGTAAACATGAATCACTTAGACGAACTATGAATGAAGTTTCATGGCTTGTATGTGTTGACTCATAAGTCTAACATAAGTTTAAAAGTAAGTGAACCTAAGATGTATGTGATGAAATAATGTAAAATATAGAAGGATTTAAGTAAGAGTGTGAAACATACTAAATGGCCAAGTGCATTGACATATAATGAAATGAACATTCATGTAAAGGGGTGAGTAATATCAAAAGCAAATGTGCTAAAGTTAATGAATGTGGTGACAACATGATAAGAGGCTAATGTGAAAGATGAGAGCAATCTCAAATGAGCCTAAGTAAATGTTATCAAAATGTACTCACCAATGAGAGTGTAAAGTTAATGAAGAGACCGCTCTCTATGAACACTCTAATGAAATTATTGAAGTTAATGCATAGTTAATACTAATGATGATATTAGAAATCATCGAATGAGCTATGATGTCCTCATGCTAGAAGTCAGCCTCCATGATGTATGAGTTGAATGTATGGAACTTTATACTGAGCACTGATAGGCTAGCTATGAGCGGTAATCCCTTCTTTCGGGAAGGGCGGAGGTTCACCTAACTCTTATGAGATGAGATTGTACGGCATGCCGGGTATGGGTCTCCTTATATCTCCTAGTCTTTGAACCTATATTGCCAATATAGGGATCTAGCGGGGTTCAATTCCCATGTACGTTAGCATGTTTTGGGTCACTTTTGCCGGTGATTCCACGTATTTTCAGTGTGGGGGAGACACTGGATTTCATGATGCTTACATGATCTACGTCGGTTAAAGTTAAAGTTCCCAAAGAATGAACGAGGCCAGCCTTAAATGATGCACATAATGAAATGAACGATACCAAAGGTGTAAGGATAGGATAATCAAGAGGTGAGATAGACTTAAGTAATGACGCTAGGTTATTCTTGGTCATTGCACAACAAACCCGATGAGAGTCTTAAACTACATCCTAGGTATGACTGGTTATTGCAGTAGTATATGATAGAATGAAAAATAAAGTACGTATGAATGAATAAAGGATACTTCGTGTTTGCTAAAGAAGGCTCACTAGTTGAGGTCCCATATGTTAAGCCCTCATTTTGGGAAGTCCTAACGTCAAGTCCATGATCCCAAGGTCTCATGGCATATGAAAGAATGATATGATATGTGAAATATGATATGTGAAATATGATATGTGCTGTTTGCAAAATGATATGTTTGATGATGCATGTTACACTCATGGAATGACTTTCCAAATCCAAATTTGGTAGGTCCGTTGACTTTCCTAATCCAAATTTGGTAAGTCCACTGACTTGACTTTCTATAAATCATGTTTTTAGGAAATAATTATTCTTTCTCATGCATGTCCTTGGTGTGTGCTTGCATATACCCATACTTAGTACAAGTGTATACTAATTCCATACAATTATCTATTTTTAGGTGAAGGCACATGTTGACGTTAAATCGTACGGTACAACGTTACAACTATCCAGACGTGGAGCTTTCATCCGGACATGGTAGGCCCTCATGGTTTCGAGGTTGTATACTGTTATTATCTAGTTTAGATGTAGGCCTAGGCTAGTGGAGCATGTTCCACTAGTATTTCATTTCCCACTGCATTTCAGCTTTTGTATTGGTGTTGTTTTTGCAAGTACACATTTAATGTAGCTATGAACTATTTCTTTCATTTGATGATCTTAATGTTAGATGGTTGATTTTGAACATTTATGAGTTTAAGTAGAATGACTTATACGAATGTTAAATAACAAAAATTTCAAATATTCCGCAAAAATTAACCTAGATGAAGTAAAGATGACGTATGTAGGCTTGTCTGCGACCTCTGAGAGGTCAACGACGCCGGTCTCATCTGGGGTCTAGATTCTGGTCGTGACATGGATAGTACGTTGTTCTTGTCCATCTATCTGAGGATGAAAAGCAGTGCTCAAGTTCACCTTCGAACCCTAATCTTTCTGTAAATATTTTAAGAACTGTGCAATAAATTGTGCATCTCTATCTGAAATAATGGAGACCGTAACTCCATGAAGTCTTACCACTTCTTGAAGGTACAACTTAGCATAATCCTAAGCAAAATAGTTACTCCTTACCGGCAAGAAATCGGTTGACTTTGTCACTCTTTCAACAATAACCCAAATAGAATCATGTTGCCTTTGATGAAGTCCATATTAATCATCTCCCACTTCCATTCCTGAAATTCTATATTTTTAGCTAAACCTCAAGGCCTTTGGTTCTCCACTGTCGCTTGGTTACAATTTGGACACTTGGCAACAAACTCAGAATATCATTCTTCATACCTTCCCAAAAATATACCTCTCTCGAATCACGGTACATCTTTGTAAAAACAAGATGAATGGAATATCTGGAGCTATGAGCGTCCTCCAACATCCTCTCTTGGAGTCCATCCACGTTAGGTACACATAATCTGCCTTGGTACTTCACCACACCATCTCCCCCTTGTTCAAAATCCAATACTATTCTCTTATGGACACTTGCCTTCAAATCAAACAAAATGGGATCTTGATCTTGCTTCTATTTCACCTCTAACACTAATGGTGATTCAGCCCTATTGGTCACCACTATTCCTCCTTCTGTAGAATCCGTAAGTGTGACTCCCGAATGTGCAAGTCTGTGCACATCCTTAACTAACTCCCTCTTTTCTTCTTCAACATGGGCGGTACTACCCATGGACAACCTGCTTAAGGCATCAGTAACCACATTAGCCTTACCTGGGCGGTAAAGAAGACTCATGTCATAATCCTTAAGTAATTCCAACCATCTGAGATCTAGTTCTTTCTGAGTGAACACATACTAGAGGCTCTTGTGGTCACTTAATATGTCAACATGAACACCATACAAGTAGTGGCGCCATATCTTCAAAGTAAACACTACTGTAGCCAATTTTAAATCATGAGTTGGATAATTCATTTCATGAATCTTCAGATGTCTGGAGGCATTAGCTATAACCTTGTAATTTTTTGCATAAAAAAACAGCCCAAACCAACTCTTGATATATCACCATACACCATAAAACCTTGAGTACCTCCTGGTAAGGTCAAAACTAGGGTGGTAGTCAATCTCTTTTTTAAACTCATGTAAGCTTTTCTCACAAGCTTCAGACCATTGAAACTTGACTGTCTTCTGAGTTAGCTTGGTCAAAGGAGAAGATATAGATAAGGATCCCTCGACAAATCTCCTATAGTAGCCAGCCAAGCCTAAGAAACTCCTAATATTTGTTGGAAATGTGGGTCAAGGCCAACTCTGAACAGCTTCAATCTTCTGAGTGTAAACTCCGATCCCTTCACCCGAAATAATGTGGCCTAAGAATGCCACAGACTTACACCAAAATCACACTTAGAGAACTTGACATATAGCTCCTTATCCTTTAAATTTTTTAGAACAATCTTGAGGTAACTAGCATGATATTATTCATTCCTTGAATAAACTAGTATGTCATCAATGAAGGCGATAACAAACAGATGTAAATAAGGTTTGAAAACTATGTTCATAAGATCCATGAACGTTGCAGGTGCATTTGTTAAAATAAAGGACATAACCAAAAATTCATAATGCTCACACCTTGTTCTAAAACCTATGTTTGGAATATTACATTCCCTTACTTTCAACTGATCATAGTCTGATATGAGGTTAATAGTGGAAAAACACAAAGCACCCTAAAGTTGATCAAAGAGATCATCTGTACTTGGAAGGGGATATTTATTCTTCATGGACACCTTATTCAACTGATGATAGTGTTTACAAATCTTAAGGGATCCATCCTTGTTCCTAGCAAACAAGACCAGAGCGTCCCAAGGTGAGACACTTAGTCGAATGAAGCCTTTATCTAACAAATCTTTCAATTTCTCTTTTAGCTCTTTTAATTCTTCTACTGCCATTCTCTATGGAGGAATATAGATATGACGAGTATCTGGTATAATGTCTATTCCAAAGTCTATCTTTCTTTTAGGAGGGACTCCGGGTAGATCATCCAGAAAGACTTTTGGAAGCTCATTACCTATAGAAACTAATTGAAGGGAAGGTACCTCAACACTTAATAACTCGGACTAAGTGATAGATACACCTCTTAGAAACTAACTTCTTTGCCTTAAGGTACGAAATGAAATGACCCTTATGTATTGTTGAACTACTAGTCCACTCCATGACAAGATCATTAAGAATTTCAAAGTTGACAACTCGAGTTCTGCAATCTATTGATGAATAACATGCATAGAGCAAGTACATACCTAGAATGACCTCACAATCTACCATGTCTAACTCTATTAAATCAGTCATGGTACTCTAGTGATTGATGGAAACAATACAATTACGATAGACTCTTTCTGCTAGAATAGATTCACCAACAGGTCTGGAAACACTAAATGGTTCGATAAGTTGCGCAGGAGAAATCTCAAAGTTCATAGCAACATAGGGAGTTATAAAAGATAAACTCGCTCCTAAGTCTAACAATGCATAAATAGTAAAGTTAAAGACTCAAATCATACTGGTGACAGCGTCTGGTGAATTTTGTTGTTCTTGGTGATTATTGAGGGCATACAAGAGGTTTGTTCCTCCGCCACTACCAGAAGTAGCTTCCCTAGGTGCACCTCTTTCTGGTGGAGAAACTAATGAAGACTGAGCTCTATTTCCCCCATTACCATCGTTTTGCTTACTCTTTGAACATTGTCTCATGAAATGCCTGGTCTGACCGCACTTGAAACAACTCGTGGATCCTTTGTAATAGATGCCAAAGTGATTCCTACCATACCTGGCGCAAGCAGAAGGCTTACTACCTGCTTGCACCACACTACCCTGTGAATAAGCAAGCCTAGCCCAAGCGTTCTGACCATGATGCTCAACTCTATCTCTGGGCGCAGGTGCACAAGAAGATGATGGTGCATGCCATGATGCTCAACTCTGTCTCTGGGCGCAGGTGCACAAGCATATTATGGTGCATGATGGCATCTCCTTTACCATCTCCGAAGCATAGAGAGACAGTTGGGTGCACTTCAACCCATACTCATGAACACTCATGGAGTCATGTTTTAAAGTGAGGAACTCTCTTACCTTTGATTTCTTTTATTCTCTAGGAAAGAACCTCCCCAAGAAGGCTTCTTCGTAATAATCCCAACTCTGAGGTGGTGAATTCTCAGATCTGCCCTCCTTCCATTGGTGAAACCAGGTTCTAGAAAAATTCTTCAGTTGATATGCAGCTAATTCAACCTCTCAGTATTAACCACATTCATCACCTCAAACACTTTCTTCAATTCTTCCACAAAGTTTTCTGGATCCTCAGCAGTTCGTAATTCGGTGAAGCTAGGGGGATTCGTTCTAAGAAACTCACGAATCCTCGAGGTGTCATCCTCTTCTTGTCGATATCTTCTCTGTTGCCCAACGTTGTTGGTTACTACTTGACTTAGCATCCGGATAGCTTCTCGGAACTAACCTTCCCTTGGAGTGGCACTCCAATGCATTGGGGACCTCTTATTCCTCAACATTTCTCCTGGCTGGTCGACCTTTGGCTGCTCTTTGTGGAGGTATGATAATCTGAAACACGTGCAATTACGAATTAGATAGAGACATTTTAGAGATAAACGCTAACGAAGGAAATAATAATAAGAAGTGAGATGTTCCTAAATATTGTAGCCTCCTAATCATAGATGTAGCACGCTTCACACTGATGACTAAGACTCTACATACACGGCTTCATAGACCCTAGGATTCTTTAACTATACACTTTGATACCAAGTTTTTCACTCTCCAAGCCTACACCATAGTCGAACTGGCACTTGCTGACCATTGCCGGCCTCGAGCGAACCCTTGTCCTGCCTCACATAACTCAACGGAAGAAAAAGATCATACTTATAAGAACGACAAAACTTAATTAAACTGAATAGAAATACTATCTGGATGTTTTAAGATTTAAACATTCAAACTGGCCAAAATGGAAGCTAATGTCTTTAACATAAAATGAAAATGACAAGACTAATAAACTACTAACTGTCTACGAAGCCTTTAAACTGACTAAGATGGATGTTGGGATAGACCCATAAACATTCTAATGATCTAAGCTATAAAAACAATAAAGGAATGTCCTCTGGAATGCAAAGAGGCTCACCATGTGACAGTGGAGTGCTAAACGAGATCAACGGTACCCTGCATGCTAATCCTGGTTACGTGCATCTACATCATGAACTTATGTAGGCAAACTGACATCAGTACATTGAATGTACGAGTATGCAAGTCGGAATGTTAAACACACTTAATCTTGAAAAGGAATAAAAAGGAACACTTAACTTGTCTCTGTTGGACTCATGATCGACTAACTCATATTCAATATACGCAGTTTAAAAGCATTTGCAATATAAAGAAATGTTAACTGAAAAACATGTTATAAACACTGAATGTATACGAGTATACAAATAATATCTGAGATAAATGTAAAAATACAAACAATGATGTATATGAAAATACAATACTTCTACGGGAGCTTCTCTAACATACAACCATCACTCAAGATCTATAGTTATGATACAACATTACTTGGCCCACATTGCCCAGCCATCCTAACCTTGCCAGAGTATAGGACCTGAAGTTCCTAATGGATCCACTTGTAAACTATGAAGAGGGTTCATCTATAAAGTATGACCCTCTTATACCAGTGATGGCTACATGTTTACATGGAGACTTGAGCTAATTTGAACTCACATTCCCACATCGGTACTCAATACGACTCCCAATATATATATATATATATATA
>NC_028643.1:56446379-56473385 GCF_001406875.1 Solanum pennellii
TATATATATATATATATATATATATATATATACTGGCTCTTATGTTTTTAAAACATATTGATTCTTTTGAGATTAGTGCTCAAAACTTAGTTTTAAAAAAAATCTCTCTTGAAAATCATACTTTCGGCTTTCTTCTATTAAAACTAGTCATAGGCTTTGTGGAATTCTACCTTCCTTTCTTTCTCAAAAGTTTGAAAACAGTTTAATTTAAGCTCTGAGGGACAACTTACTTCCCTTATAACTCTTGAGAAATGAACTTAACTTTATGTTCTTTGCTTACTCGAAACTTAACTGTTAGAGAGTACTTAGATCCCTTATACCACTTGAGAATTGAACTCAATTCTTTACTTTAACCTGCAAACAAATTTAAAAAGTTTGTTCAAGACTCTTGAATGCTTTAGGAACTTAGTTTAACTTGCTTCTTAACTTCTAGACTTAACTCTTAACTTCCTTGACTTTGATCTTAGCTTTCCTTGAATTGGATCATGGATTCAAAATCATGATCTCATGTTTATGGATGATTTAATGATATTTAGATGTTCTTTAGAGTGTTGGAATCAACTAGGAATGATTGGTACATCACTTAGGAACTAGTACGGAAAGATACGGAAAGAATGGGGTCTCCAGGGGGTCGTGGAGCTCTGAGAGGTACGGGGCGCCAGGGCCTATCGGACAGACCCTGGTCTAGGGAGCTCTGGTTTGTACAGCGTGCCAGGTTCTGTCAGACCGAACCTGCCCTGAGGGGCTCTATCAGGCACGGATCCCCAAGGGCTATTTTAGGGGATATCCAACTTTTCTTATCTCTAAACATCCTAAACATCCATGGATCCCACCAAAAACGCTTGAAATCCCTAAATACCTCATTACCCAATAGATTTGACTCGAAAACAGTTCGGAAACATGAATATAACCTACTAGAGATCAACTACAATTCAACCAACAAGAACTTCACAACATTTCATCAAGAACTTCAACATTTTCATTCAAATATACTCTAATTTGATGTATTGAAACAAATTTGGGTGTGGTTGAAAGTACCCAACACCGAATAATTTCACGTACCTCGATAGGGATCACCCCCCATGAAATCCATGCAACGATCTTAGCGTTTCATGGACAATTCTTAATCTTCCTCTTCTTTTCTCTTTTCTCCCAAGCCTTAACAGTTATTTGTTTTTATAAAAATGATTTGTAACTTGGTTTTACCCCTAATATAACCTAAAAACGAATTAGGAAATACTATGGTGAAAAGAAAAATTTACCCTAATTAAAATTCGGATTTGATTTTCCTCAGCTCAACAGTCCAACTTATGAAACACATATATCTCTCATACAATATCATATTTCGCAAATTTGAGCGGATTTAGAAAGATCTTCCCAACGCCTTTCCAACCATGTACAGAATTCATCCAAAATCTTTCTGAGCTGGAAGTTATGGTCGTTTGAAAATGACCAAAACTCACTTTTAAAAGTTGAAATTTTCTGGATTTCCTTACTTATTCCCAAAATTGATTATTCTTGGTTTTCTTAGCTTATTCTTAGTTAGTTAAAGTTACGAGATTTTACAGTTGTAATGAAATAATGTATCTTGATAAATAATGTATCTTGATTTCATACGCTTAGATAATATACCTGATACTCTATAATAATAACATTGCAGCTTACAGTTCTAAGAACTCAAAATAACACACAAAATATTTAATGTATCAACCTTATAGCACATAAAGAAGACAAAAACCTCATGTTATTATATCTCTTTACTCTTAAATGAAGTCAAGTTTTATTTTGTATTTTACCATTACAAATATCAGAGTGACTTTATTCTTGGAGAATTGATCCACTTTCACGTCTATATTTTTTTGTTCTGATATGTAATTCATCACCTCCAACTCTGGTATAAAACAGGACTCACCATTTTTTATCCTACCAAGTTGAGAGGGAGTGTCTCATGTTCAGCACCTACAGACCATTGAACCAATCGACACATCAAAACTTTCAAAATCATTAACATCCCTATTAATTGTATCAATACAGAGGGGATACAATCCAAATCCAATCTCGCATTTCTTCACTCTACTTACACTTTTACTCCCATATCAGTCTTTATACTCTTTGGAGTGAAGTTTCCTTCTATAATGCATCATATTTCAATTTTTTCTCAACTCATCAATATTCAACTCGACCGCAATTATTGAAACTAGATTCATGAAGGAAACATGTTCACCAACCAATATGCCATCACTCTTTTATCTTTCCTATATAATCTCACTCTCTCAAACTCCTAAATTCCTCAACAAAATTGATATGTTCATTATCTATCTGATTAAACTCACAACAACAAATTAAATTCTTAGTCTAATTCTTCTTCATTGAAATAGGGAAGAAGATGAACACGATTTGATTCTTAGTTGAAGTCATCTTCGTTGAAACAGGGAAGAAGATGAACACGATTTGAATCCTCCATTTCTGATTTTATTTTAGAAATCACGTTTGTATAATGTCGCGAAACTTAATGTCATGATTTAAGAGATTTGAATTTCCGTTAAAAGCTTGAAAATATGCACTAAATAGTGTATTCGCCCCTTCACTATTAATGCATCATCGCTAATTATTGTATCCATGTTTTAAATTTTTGAGTAATTTTTGTAATTACCAAATTTTATGGGATAAATTATAATTTTTCGTTAAAAGTATGGGATTTCTATAATTTTCCCTTTCGTATAAATGTTTCTTTTGAATATCTACCTTTGTTGCATTAAATTTTAAGTCTGGCCCATTTTTGCTATGTATACTTGGGGGCACTTGAAGTGGAATGAAAGGTATGATCCACGCATATTCATATGTCTGTTCCATAAAAAAGTTTTGAATTCTTAATTAAGATGATATATAAATTGCATATTTGTTGTATGTCATTTTCTATTCATGTATATTACGTGTATATTCATGTATAACTCATTACTTGATTTCTAGACCAGTAAAATAACTTCCGTTTAATTGAATATCACCTTTCAATTTGATTTTTTATCTATTAGGCGGACTCAATGAGAATGAGGTTGTTTTCATCAACTCAAAAATGCAAATAAGGGAAAATTTTCAAAACAACAACATTTTTGCATTTTATAGCATCCCTTAGCTACACTTTCAATATTTATTAAAAATAGCTATATATTAGTTTGTTTTTAGGCTGATTTATGTTTTGTTTTCTTAGTTGAACTTGATAGAATACAACTAACAAATAACAGATCAGAGAAAATTTGGGGAGAGAATTTTTCAAATTGGGTAAATATTGTTTAAAATCTTTACTACATACATTACGGAGATTAGGAGACCTTAGAAATGATCTTCTCTCCATTCCTCCTCCAACTTCATTATCGATTTTCAAATCTCCAATTATACTCTTCCTCCTCCATATAATTCAATTTGATTGATCATTTGTTTTGCTGGAAAAAAGGGGATTGGTGGCACTGAAGAAAATATTTTCAATACAAAATTGGATTAGTAGGTATGCTAATTTACATAATTTTTCTTTGGTTTAACTTGATAGAATTAAACTAAGAAATAATAATAAATTAGAGAAAAATAGGGGAGAGAATCTTTCGAATTAGGTAAATATTGTTGAAAATCCTCATTACATAAGTTAAAAAATTAGGAGACCAAAAGAATGACGCTTCTCTCCCTTCTTCATCAAACAGACCAAAAAAATGGTGCTTCTCTCCCTTCTTCATCAAACACCATTATTGATTTCCAAATCTTCAATGATCGTCCTCCTTCATCATAAAAGTATTCGATTGATCATCATTCTTACTTGAAAAAAGGAGATTGATAAAGGAGACTTTGAATACAAAATTGGATAATTATGAGATAATCGAACGAAAATAATCATTGAAATACATATTTGATAGGAAATTTCAATTTGATCTTGGAGTTATAATCTATCGGGTTCAAATAATTATTTTGTGTGATAAGTTTCGAATTCAATTTGTTTTGAAAACCAAATCAATTAGTTTTGAACATCAAAAAATTGAATTGAAAATTTTGTTTCGAATGCAAAGTGTTTCAAAGGCAATAGTTGAAACATTTATTTTGAATACATTTTGATTTTGATAAAACAGTTGATTTTGATTTTGATACATCAACTGAATGGTCCGAATAGATCAGAATTTTTGTATGTTTTCTACTTGGACTAGAAAATAACTTTGAATATAATTTGAAAATTGCCATTAAAAGTTGTGAATGAAATACAAATTGTGATTCTTAATGCGATTGAAGATTTATGTTTTGATTTTTATGATACAATTTTTATTGGATACATTTAAGTTTCAAATCAAAGAAAAAATGAACGGTTTTGAATTTTTTTATGTTGGCTTCTTGAAATACAACTTATTTGATATTTTATAAATTATTTGAATATAATATATTTCTAAAATACAAAACAGATACGAAATACATGTTTTTTCATGGAATATATTTTAAAAAAATACAAGTTGTGATTTCTTATTTAACTGCAATGTTTCATGTTTTGATGACTGTATATAAATTTTGTTGCATCACAATTTTGTGCAAAAAGGGCACAAGTACATCGCTAGACTATAACCGAAATATCAGAGACACACACTGACCAAACTAAGGTCATATTATTCCCCCCTAAACTTATTTTTTTGTAATTATGTACATCTTTTGTCTTACGTGGATCACTCCATGAATCCACACAATTGAGGCGCGTGGGAGATATTTGAATGTCACATAAACCAAAAAGGTGTACAAAATTACAAAAAAATGGGTTAGTGGGGTAATAGGACCTTAGACTTGTTAATATGTATATCAGAGATTTCGATCATAGTCCAAGCGGGTACTTGTACATTTTTCCAATTTTAATTATGGAAACATTGATTTTGTGATCATACATTTTGAAATATGGAACAAAAATAATTGCTATATTGATTACACAATAGAGGTTATTATGATAAAAGAGTGTCCAACCTTTAGGGATTTAGTTGAGGAAGTTCCTAAACAAATTAATATTGATTTGAGATACAATTGTATGATGTTGAAGTAAAAGATAGAGGATAGTTGATTTGAATCTTTTGAATGATTTTTCCAATTTGAGAAAAAAAAATTGTGGATATTTATAAGAGAGGAATGAAAGTTTGATTTTAAAAAGAAAACATGGAGAGAATGGGAAGTGAAAGATACTGGGTTTAACTTTTATTTTAATGTGGATTGTATAACATTCTAGAAACTTGTTTCGAACTGAGACCTAAACGTTCTTCATAGAGCGGGAGATTTTAACAAGGAATTATAAATTCCTTAAGTGTTAAGCACACTATATTTAGCACCTTGAGTTCCAAAAGAACTAAATTTGAACTAGCAAAATCTGCAATTTTGTAAGCTATGCTTAAATTATGAGTTTTGAGTCAACTTTAAATGACTCTAACTCTCAGTAAAAGATGAGTTTGGTGGTCTCGAAGATATATATTTAAAGATCTTTGAATTATCTTTTCAATGCCACCGAGTTTGCTAATTTTCGAGTTCTGATGAGTGAGATATCACCTTTTGAAGTTAGGTTGTCTAGTTAAGAAAAGTTAGCCGAAATTAGTAAGGGTATTTTGGTATTTTCCTTACCAAATCATATTTAATTCGTTTTTGGTAAGGTTTTAAGGGTTTAATCCTATTAGTTTCAGTTTTATAATCCTAATATACTCTTGGTGCTTTATTTTAGAGTTCAAGAAGAGAAAAGAAGAGAAAAGAGGAGAAAAAAGAGAAAAAAAAGAGAGGGTCAAAGAGTTCGTCGAGATTCTTGCGTGTTGTTGTCAATTTTTGACATGTGCTTAATACCTAAGAGCTATTTAAGCTTATATAGTGTTGTGTTAGTTCAACCACACGTCAATTACAATTTATTCAGCATAATTACATTCTTGAAATTTAAGGATTTACGTTCTTGATGTGTTCTTGAAATTTCCTTATCGATTAAGTTTTGATGTAAGAGTCTACAAGATTGAACTTTAAACAACCATATATCTTACAAATAAAGAGTGTGTTCTTGAAATTTCGTTATCGATTAAGTTTTGATGTAAGAGTCTACAAGATTGAACTTTAAACAACCATATATCTTATAAATAAAGAGTTATGTGAGTCATAACCTATCCAATTAAAGGCATTTGAATCTACTTTCCAAAGCCGCCAATTTCGCATCAATTCAATTTATGATTAAAAAGAGATCACTATTTTAGCAACCTATACAGTGTTGTTACGAATTTAGCCGATGGGAAAACTTTAATAAGAGTTGTTTTTATTTTTTTTACCTCAAAGAAAATCCTAAAAAAATTTCATGACTAATAAAAGGCTCAAAACAGTCACATTTTCATCTTATAATCCATCATTATGTTCTCTTTCAAACCCTAGGGGAAATTGTAAGGAAAAATCAAAGTAGAAGAATCTATTCAAGATTCTTTCAATTTTTTTCAAGATTCTTCTTCAAAAGATTTCTAGAAATTAATTCAAGAATCTTAAGAAAAGTTTTATTGATTGTGTACCTTTAAACTAGGATTTCAAGGATCCTAATCAAGTTCTTCTTGAAGATTCTTCAAATTCTTCAAAAACTTTGTTCTTCCGTATATGTAAGGCTATCATAGTGTTGGACTAGTTTGTTCTCAGACCCTACATCTACTTTCATATTAGTAAAGAGTGATCTAGAATACTTTCTCTAGATTTGAGTATTCTTGAGATAAGTTAATTTTGAGTTATTCAGTTCGTGTTCCTTTTAAAAGTTCTATTCGTAATTATTGAATTGCTATTTTGTTATTGAGATGTTTCATATCTTGAACCAAAACTCGTGAATTCATAATTCATATTCAAGAGAGAGTTAATAGTAGAGTTCAAGAAGACCTTCGAGTTCAATTGTGAATCCTTTGAGATTAAGTATTAATTGAGCAAAGTATTGAGGAAGTGAGTAAGAGAATGAGAAGAGACGTATTCATGATTTCCTGGTAGTTATGTAGACCTTCGAGTTGAGTCGTTCATGCCCATAAATTCCTAATCATGGGACTATTATATGTTACCGATGAAGTCCTTAAGTTGGGTTATTCATGTCCAGTCGAGTAGTCTTGAGATGAGAAGTATCTTTGTGTCCTTGAGTTGAGTAGTACATGCTCATAATTCTGCATGAACCCTCTGAGTTTAGCATTGCTGAAGTGAGTTTTATCATTGAAGTTTTTGAGTTCCAAGTATTGGAGTTCTTGAGTTTCAAGTATTGAGTTCTTTCTATGGTTATTGAAAATCTTGTATTGAGTCGTTTGGCATGAATCATGTTTTAAGAATTTTTTACAAATGTTTTAACTTTTTTCTAAGACATAAGCATTGAGTTAAGTAAAGAGTAAGATTGAAGACATTTTATTCAATAGAGTATATCGGGACTATGTATTCCCAAAGAGTATATGTTTTCACATTTAAACGAGATAGGAAATTTTTATTTCCCATGAGACTTTGTGCTAGTTTTTCAGTAAATAGGAAACTTTGATTTCCAAAAGAGCCTTTGAGCTAGTTTTTCAGTAAAAAGAAAACTTTGATTTCCAAGAGAGCTTTTAAGTTACGTTTTGAGCAATTATCTCAAACCGAAGAAAGAGTTTTGATTTTCATAAACATATGAGTTAAGTATATTTTTGGAGTAGTATTGAGTACCGATAGGGGGAGAGTTGAGAAAACTTCAAGCCCCCATAAACCATATAGTCATCATGGGTAGAAAGGATCATACTTTTTAGATGACTCCTTAGTGCTTTTTATCATAGATTAGTGGATCCACTTAGTTAAGACATTCAATATGACAACAAAGTATGAGACAGTTCTGGTAGCATGGGCAAGATGATGAATCATCACTTAGTCTCATACTGGTGGTTATCGATTAGAGAAACTCCTGTAGAGTTATAGTATATTATATATATATATATATATATATATACATATATATATATATATATATAAGTTGAGTTGTTAATATATTCTTCAATACACTGAGTTATTTTCTAATATTTTAAAAGCTTTCCATATATTGCATGTTTATTGTTGGTTTATCCAGAGTTGAGTATCCAGTGTTGAGTACCCAGAGTCGAGTATCATATCTTTGATATGAGTATCTAATGATCGAGTTGAGTATCTTTAGTTCAACTGTGTTTCATTGTGTCGAGTACCTTGTTTTCAAGTTTTGCTAAGTTGAGAACCTTATTAACGATTTGATTATCTTATCCGTGAATACTTCTGAATTGAGTAAATTTGAGTAGTTTTAAGTATTCGTTGAGTTGAGTGAGTTGAAAAGATATAAGTATGTTTATTTTTTACGAAGTTCAAGCTTATGTTTATGCTTTAGAATTCCCCTTATATGCTCGTACATTCCATGTACTAAGCCATTTGGCTTGCATCCTTTCATGATGCAGATCCAGGTAATTCAACAGGAGTTTCGTTATTACCACATGGAGTTTGAGTTATCTATGGTGAGCCTCCTTACTTTTAGAGGATTTCATTTACTTATAAGTTGTTAGGAAGTCGTGGATCTTGTACCGACTTCCATCTTTGTCATTTAGAGGCTTCATAGATAGACAATAGAGTTTCAAAAGTCAATTCATTTATTTTGTTAATTATTTTGAAGATAGAAGTTGCCCATTTTAGGGCGAGTTGAATATATTATATTATTCGAAGTTTTCTTTTGAGTTAAATCTTTGTATTTATGTTTCATGAATTTAATTCAATTTTTAAGCTTTGTATGCTTGAGTTAGTCTTCCGCTTGTAGTGAACCAGGATGAGGGTTCGCTTGGGGATCAATAATGGTTCTTGATTATCGTCCACGTCCAGGATGTAGGTTCTGGTCGTGCCAGATTGAAATTTAACCCAAAATGTGGGCATTATTTGAATAAATTTAGGAACTATATTAGGATACCTTTTCTTTGCAACATAACTAAAATATTCTTCTTTTTAATAATTATTTTTACATGTAGTTGTTTTCAATAAATAAGTTAGGAATAGTGACTAGTTCCATATCTTTTCCTAAAAAAATATTTAGCCTTGCATGAACAAAACAGAGGCTTAAAAAGAAAAGAGAAAGAACACATTAAAAATTATTTTGGAAAAAATATTCAAAGAATGAACTGAACTGCAAGCCAATAAAATATTATTCAAAGAATAATTAGGATAAACTAACCAACTAGTCCAAGAGTTAAAATACAATAAAAATCATACAACAATAAAGCCCGCTATGAATCCTTTTTTTCTAAATCAAACAACTGATAAATGAAACCAAAATTTTGGAATTTCAGCATTAATTTGTCTTACTCAGTATATCTCATAGAGTACACAAAAGAGTTCAACAAGTATAGTATGAGTATGAAACTCCGCGTACCAGTATATCTCATAGATCAATAACGAAGAAGTAGTGACATCACTAAATATAAGAAAATCATCATTTTAATTATACAAGTTCACATTAAAATATTTTTTCAAACTATATTAAATAGGGAAAATCAGATATCACGTAATGTCCAACCACCTAAAAAACACATAATCAACAAGAATAAAAGATGTAAAGAGATGAAATGCAATGCGACACCATAAATGATACACCACAGATGTAAAGTACTCTCTTAACCGTACATACATGATACTTTTTGTAAATATACGTTGAGAGTTCGAGACCCATGGGTGACTCGTGAGCTCCACATACCGACAGAGATGATCTCCACGTGTTTGTGCAGACTATCTCAATGCACAATCATAAAATTAAATAATCTCCAAAACTGATGATTTCCACGTGCCCAACTTATAATCATAACATCTCTCAATCCCCAGCACACGATCTACACGTGCACAACATATACTTAATCTCATGCCAATGCATGGACGCAACATGATTTCAATACAAGGCAACGATGATACATCTCAATCAATCAAACATCAGTATGATATGTGACCACCTCAACTATCACAAATATAAGAGTTCAATAGAGAAACATAATTAAACAAAAAAATCAAGTCAATTATGAGTTAACTTATGCCCATATACTTTGGAATTCTCGAGTAATAATTCGTCATTCTAAAGTAATAAACTTTCCCTTTATAACAGTGGTACTCAAACCAAAGTCTGTCACACCATTGTTACGAGACCCCCATCTTTCCCCCTAATTCATTGTCTATTCATTTTAAATCTGTAGAGAAATGTTCTTCAACAAAATCAGAAAGTTTTCACATACCTTGAAAGCCGATCATGTGCCACAAATTCCTCAAGAGTTCACATTTCCTTTTTGTAAAGCTCATTCTATAAATATGCAATATTCATAAATAAACGAGTATGTATACACCTATATTACTATATGTCTAGTCTAGACCCAAAACTCACCCTAATATATGACTAAATTCATAACTTTTGGTGCTATGTAATATGTCAAGTCTCATATTCCTAAATTTTAAGTCTAAAGTTAAGTCTTAATTCCTCCAAAATAACAATAGTTTAATAGTAGTTATATAATACAGAGAATCTACTATTAATTTTCTATATCGATATACCAACAACTAATTCATACTACGATAAATAATCAAAATTAATTGTTATTGAAGCCACTGGTTACTAAAAAGTGGCGACAACTGTGAACAATAATGCAAGCCAACCCTTTTTCATCACTTTCAGTTATCACCCGATGGTTTGATACAATCTTTATCCAATGATTTCTAACTAATGACAATTAAGTTTTGTGTGGATAGTCTTCATTGGAAGATTCGTCATTAAATATGATGTTAGGCATATTTATATGCCTAAGTTTTCAATACTTGCCCACGAATTAATTATGCTAAACGATTATCTTTAGTTATTAGCCTTATTTTTTATGTAACTTGTGATAATTTTGAACTCAAACATATGATTAGATGTTTTAGGAACTCTTTATGTGATTGGTTTAGAATAAAGAATTAAGGAAAAAAACTTGCAAGAAAATGGCTAAGGATGAAGGCCCCAAGACTAGGCGCTCTGCTGGGCGTGATGCACTAGCAGCCAACAGATTGTGCTCTTCTGGGCACGGTGCGCCATTATGAATATTACTGAAGCATGTTCCAGGCGTGATGGGAGCCGCAACATGCCACCGAAGTGTCGACTTTTTCAAGTTAAAAGACTTAAAATAATATGCCTAAGTGAAGAAGGTTTTGACTTCAATTTTTCCAAAACTTATAAATAGACCCCTTGGGGTACATTATTGGGGTTAGAACTTTTAATTAGTTTGAAAGAGTAAGAATTAAAGTTTGTAATAGGTTTTGATCTTCTAAATCTTCTATTTTTCGGAAATCAAATGAACAATCATCTTTTGTGGTTTTCTAATAGTATGAATAGATAATCGCCCTAGTTCTAGGGTTGTAGATACCAATCGTTTCATGAATAATATTAATACATAAATTCATTTTCGGTTGTGAATACAAGTTAGTTCTATATTATTCTTTTACTATTTTATGCTTGATCACCATAAGATAAACTTAGTGTCTAATCTTAAAATTGAGAGAGGCAGATTAGATAGACTAGAGAATATAGATAGCTTGGTCCACCCATTTGATTGAGGTGATTAGTATTAGGAGTGACGTCCATACAAACACCTTGATTGATTACGAAACAAGATGAAATATAATTACACGTTAGTTAGTCTATTTATCTCCGTTCAACGATATAGTTAGATAGCTAATTGGGGTAGGCGATGAGAGGTGTGTAGCCCAGATCATACTATCAACCCTGTAAACCAGTAACTTGACAACTGAAATTAGTTCTAAGCCAATATTATGATACATGAGATTCTTTTGCATGTTGCAGCCATGGAATGGTCCTTTTCTTGCTTGAAACATCATCTTAAAGTCGTTCACATTTAGTTACATTTATTTAGTTTATAATTATTCGTAGTTAATAATCAATCATCAACTCTTGAAATAGTTACTTTTAATATAATTGTAGAATTAAGTGCTAAATATAAGTTGATCATAAGTCCCTTGGGAACAATAACTCATTTCTTAAAGAATCTATACTACTTGCGCGACCACGTACAGTTGCGTCAATAGTGGGCAGAAACAAGTTTTTGGCACCACTACGGGGAACTTAGAAATTGATTTATATTCAATCTTCTTAAGTCTACAATTAGAATACTCAGATATTAATTACTTTATCTTGGCTTGTTTATTGGAGGCACTTGTTCTTTAGGTCTGGCTCAGAAAAGAGATCTTGTCGAACCTTACAACGAACACGAAAGAGTCTTATGCCAGCGCAAGAAAATGGATAACCACGGATGACATGGAGAATTAGGGTTATATATTCTGGGAAATATTGATGCGGATAATCAAGAGAACTTGTATAACTAGGAAAATGTGAACAACCAAAGGAACCCAAATAACGAAGAGGACTTGAATAACCAAGGAGAACCCCATGGTGTTCCTTTCATCCAAGCAAGTCTTGTATGTGATGTGACAGTCCCACTCACAAAAAATTTTCCATCTAGTATTAGGAAACTTCCACCGGGGGGTAGATTTGATCTAAACCAGAGCATGGTACAAATCTTTCATTCTAATGGGCAATTCACTAGTCTCCTAAATGAGGATCCTCAAATCCATGTTAGGACTTTCATAGACATCATTTGTTAGATTCCAAACCACCAAACTCTATTACAACTAGGGATGATGTAGCAAAGAAATCCTGAGTCAATTTTTCCCCTCCAAGAAAACCGTTAAGCTGAGGGGGTGAGATAATACACTTTTTTCAAAAACAAGGGGAAGACATGTACCAAACATCGACGCGTTTCAAACAAATGTTAAATGCTTTCCCACACCATATGCAAACCAATGAGTTACTTGCTCACGCTTTCTTTGAGGGTTTAGACTATAATGTATGCACTCTTCTTAATAGTGCAGCAAGTAGACAGGCCCTATCCATAACAAGTGAAGAGTTATTCGACTTACTCAATATCATGGACCTAAATTTTAAACAAATGGCTCTAAATCAGGCACCGGTACACGGTAAAATAGGAAGCAAATTGGTTTGAAGTATGTGGTAGAGGAACCCATGAAAATTGAACAATGTGAGGCAAACCCGGATTCGTTAAACTATGTGGGTAATGCTCAAAGGGGTGGAATTCTACTAAATTATGGAAGTAGTTACAACCCTAGTTGGAAGAACTATCCTAACTTTTCATGTAATGGTAACCAAAACAACCATCAGGTGCTAGGGGTTAACCAATACTGTTCTCAAGGGGCTGGGCAACACTACTAAAATCCTAACAAAGGTTATAATCCTAATGCACCAAAAGGGAGAATTACCAATGAAGAGCTAATACAAAGGCTCATGAATGAAATTGGGACCAAATTAAATGCAGAAAAGATAAGCAGGATGAAAACATCAAAAACATCCAGATGCTCCAAATGAGTTTAGAGAAACAAGTCGCACAAGTGGCTAACTCTTTAAACTTACGCCCCCAAGGTGTCTTCCCGATATTACTTATCCAAACCTAAAGCAATTTCATACACTAAGTACTAGTAGTGGGTTACAATTAGAGGAACTAGCTCCAAAGAAGAGAGATATTAAGGCAAGCAACAAAGAAAGAAGATGAAAGAGGTGGTCAAAATCTGCAATGTTGAGGTACTCTTTCCTCAATAGAAACAACCACATCCATTCCCACAAAGGCTGAAAAAGCATAATGAAGATGAATGCTTCGGTAAGTTTCTCTCTCTCCTTAAAAAGGTTCACATTAATCTACCTTTAGTTCACATATTGAAGGGTATCCCGATGTAAGCTAAATACGTGAAGAACATTTTGGCTAGCAAGATGAGAGTCACGGAGTATGAAACAGTAGCACTTATTGAAGGGGCCGCTCAAGGATCCAAAATAGACTGCCCAAAAATTTAAAAGATCGGGATAGTATTACTTTGCAGATTACAATTGGGCAATGTGTTCATGGCCGGGAGTTGTGTGATTTGGGGGCGAGAATAAATTTGATGCCCTTATTTTTATATCTATATCTTGGGTTTGTATAGTCCAAGAAGAACCATTGTTATCCTCCAACTCACTGATAAATTCATTTCTAGGCCTGAGGGGTTAGTAGAAGATGTCTTAGGGCAAGTAGGTTTATTGATTTTTCTTGTAGAATTTGTGGTATTGGATTTTGAACGTCATGGTGAAGTTCCATTCATTTTGGGATGACCTTTATTGGTAACGTGTAGGGCATTAATTGATGTAGCAACTCGTGCACTAACTATGAGGGCTCATGACAAGGTTGAGGTTTTTGATGTTTACAGCGTTTTGAAATTGCCTTCTATCTATGAAGAGTTGTCTAGTATTACTATGGTTGATCAAATTGTAGAATCACAAGTAGTTATTTCATACGATCCCTTAAAAAGAAATTGTAGAATCACAAGTAGTTATTTCATAGGATCCCTTAAAAAGAGTGTCAGTGGATCATGAGATAGATGGATATACTGAGGCTCAAGAGATTGAATTGTCCATGAATCTAGCACTTGGAGACACTCGCAGGACTCAAGTGAAGCCATAAGATCGCGATTTTGGGTCCCCCATGAAATCTATCGATAGAGGAAGCCCCCTAAGTTTGAACTCAAAACCCTTTTGGGTCACCTAAGGTTTGCTTATTTGGGTACTTATGAAACTTTGCCTGTTATACTTTTTGCAAAATTGTCTAATGAACGGGTTGATGCGGCATTGAGTATCTTAAAGCGGAGGAAGAAAGCAATTGGATGAAAGATGGTTGATATTTATGGGATTAGTCTGGCTTTATGTATGCACAAAATTTACATGGAATAGGATAACAAACCCAAGGCACGACATCAACATCGACTAAATCATGTTATGAAAGAACTGGTAAAAAAGAAAGTCATAAAGTGGCTAGATGCTGGAATCGTGTCCCAAATCTATGATAGTAAGTGGGTAAGTCCGGCAAAATTTGTTCCCGATAAATAAGGTATGACAGTAGTAAGGAATGAAAAAAATGAGTTGTTTCTAACTAGAATAGTGACTGGGTGGAGAATTTTATGGATTACCGGAAACTAAATGGTGCTACTTGTAAAGATCAATACCCCGTTCACTTCATTGATCAGATGCTTGACCAACTAGCAAGGCATGAGTACTATATTCCAATTATAACCAGATCTTGATTGCATCCGAGGATCAGGAAAAGACCATGTTCACTGGTCATTATGGCACATATGCTTTCAAATGCATGCCATTTGGACATTGCAACGCGCCGACGACTTCTCAAAGGTGTATGATGCCATTTTCCATGATATGGTGGAAGACTTAGTAGAGGTATTCATGGGTGATTTCTGAGTCTTTGGAAAGTCTTTAAGGTATATCTACAGAATCTTGATAAATTCATTTCTAGATGTGAGAACACTAATAAAGTTCTAAACTGGGAAAAATGTCAATTTTTGGTTTGAGAGGGGATAGTGTTCGGACACTAGGTGTCTAAATCTGGTGTGGAGGTTGATAAGGCTAGGGTAGAAGTTTTTGAGAAATCGCCCCTCCCATTTCTATCAAAGGTATGCGTAGTTTTCTTGGTCATGTAGGTTTTTACCGGCGATTCATCAAGGATTTTTCCAAGATTGCAAGACCTATGTGCAGTATTTTGGAGAAGGAGGTAATATTTGATTTTGATGCATTGTGTTTGAGATCTTTTGAGATGTTGAAAAGGAACTTAATTGAGGCTCACATCTTAATTTCTCCTGATTGAGAGTTACCATTTGAACTCATGTGTGATGCAAGCGATGTAGCAGAGGGTGCAGTGTTGGGAGAAAGAAAGAATAAATTGTTCCACTCGATCTATTATGCAAGCAACACCCTTGACTCTACAAAAGCTAATTACATGGTGACTGAAAAGTAGAAGCTAGCTCTAGTGTTTGCCTTCGACAGGTTTATATCGTATTTATTAGGTACTAAAGAATTTTTTTACAGAACATGCAACTATTAGGTACCTATTCAACAAGAAGGATGTGAAACCAAGGCTGATTCGTTTGATATTTCTTCTCAAAGAATTTGACCTTGAGATCAAAGATATAAAAAGTACTAAAAATCAGATAGTTATCTAGGCTGGAGGACTTCTCACATGTGAATGAGGGTGCACGAATCCGGGAAAAATTTTCCGGATGAACAATTGATGGCGTTAGATATTTATCAAATCACATGGTATGGAGACAATGTGAATTTGATAGTAAGTGATGAGTAACCTCTGAACGCAACCACCTAACAAAAGAAAAATCCCAATAATGATGCCAAGTTTTATATCTGGGATGAACCATTCTTTTTCAAGCAAGGTGTCCATCGGGTAGTGAGAAGGTGTATTTTGAAGTATGAGGTTCACAAAGTGATCGAAAGTTGACGTGCTAGCCCATATGGAGGCCACCATGGATAAGAGTCCACTACTCATAAGGTACTATAATCTGGTTTGGCCCTCATTATTTAAAGATTCTATTACTTTTGTGAAGGGTTGTGATAAATGCCAAAGTTTGGGTAGTTTCTCAAGAAAACATGAGATGCCACTAATCAACATTTTGGAGGTGGAAATCTTTGATGTGTGGGGTATTGACTTCATGGGTCACTTCCCACCATCTAGTGGAAACTAATACATTCTTGTGGATGTGGTTATGTGAATAAATAGGTTAAGGTTTTCGCTCTTCCTTCCAATGACATAAGGGTGGTGATCAAATTCATTAAGAAGCACATCTTCACCCGCTTTGCCACTCCAAGGGCAATTATTAGTTATGAAGGTAAGCATTTCATTAACCATATTGTTAAGAACCTTCTTGCTAAGTATGGTATTTGTCATAAGGTTGCTTCAGCTTACCATACTCAAACGAGTGGTCAAGTCGAGGTGCCAAATAGAAAGGTGAAGAAAATCTTGCAAAAAATGGTGAATGCACAAAGAAAAGATTGGTTTGAGAAATTAGATGATGTGTTGTAGGCATATAGGACTGCGTATCAGACACCAATAAGGACTTCTCCATATCACATAGTACTTGGGAAATCATGTCAACTTCTGGCAGAATTAGAATATCAAGCCTGTTGGGCAATTAAGAGGTTGAATCTAGATCCCGATCTAGCCGATAAAAAGATAGTAAATCAGTTGCATGAAGTTGAGAAGTTTCAGCTCCACGCTTATGAAAATGTCAAGATTTACAAAGAGAAGATAAAGAGGTGGCATGACAGGCATATAGTAGCTCGTACTTTCAGTCCGGGAGATAAAGTATTTAAATCTAGACTAAGGTTGGCCCTACATTCTTGGTCAATGGTAAAGGGTGAAACACTAGTTTTTTCAGGATTCGGATCGTGATCGAGAGGCTCTTGAGTTGAATGATCCAAGTTTCATCGTGTCGTGACTTTAAATCAAGAACTACATAGGAGGCAACCCATGAACACTATGTACTAGATAGGTAGTTCCTCTTTGAAATTTTTTTGAAATATCTTTAGTTAATAGCTTAGTTTCAATTTTTAGAATATATGCTAGTTTTAGCTAGAGAGTTTTTTTGAATCATTATTGGGAACATGGAAAATCCATAGAGGGTTTACAGGCGCGACATCGGCGCGACACCCAGCCATCGCACCTAGTGTGTGCAGGCTAGCCTTATGAGCAGCGGCCAATGCCAGGCCATGCACGACAGAGTGCCTTTTCAGGCATCTCGCCCCCTCCAACTCCCATCTTTTTATTTTATCTGTGTTTCGACCCGAATTTAACCTGACCCACTACCCTCAAATCCCTAACACTCATATTCATCCCCCATTCTTCTCAAATTCAACCGACCCACCCCTAAATTCTCTAAAACTTTGCTCCATTCTTCTTCCCTAACTCTTCTCCTTCCCCCATTAAAGTCCAAATTTCTCCATTAAACCCCACCTCCAACTCCTCTTTTCTCACACACCTTCCCATCTCCTTCAACTATTCCTAAACCCACAACACCTTTATCCTTCACTAACCTCCACTCTCAACCCCAATTTTTTTTTCCGTTTTCTTTTTTCTTCCTCCCCATCGCTGACTGCCACCACCCTTCATCCCCCCCCCAAATTTTTCTAAATTTGTCCTATTTTGTTTTTTTCATCTCTTCTCTTAACAGGAGGTATGGCTCCAAAGTAAAAATCAATGGCGGTGTCAAAGCAGAGTCGAACTTTGGGGTCCTCTAGTTGCCGGGACCCGGTTCAAAAATTTGCTAAAGAAGTTGTGGAAAGGTATGGGTGGGGATGGTTTGAATGTCAAAGAGAAATGAAGTACATGGACGATGAATTTGAGAATGAGGTACGGTTACAACCGCAATTTCCTAATATTTATCAGACTATTGATGAGTTGGGTTTGAGGTTTTTCTTTGAAACCCCGGGTGATCGCGATTTTAATTAGTGAGAGAATTTATCCTAATTGTCTAATTGAAACAAAATATGAAAGTGTGCCTGTTAGGTAGGAAGATGTAAAGTTTTCTTCTCGAATTCTGAATGAGTTGTTACGAACACTGAATTGTGACCCTGGTGTGTTTAATGACTTTAAATATATACATCATTATAGGGATATTCAACATACCTTATTTGGGATTAATTCGAATGCGAGGTAGGAGCGACTAAAGACACTGAGAGGCATAATACCCTCCATTTTGCTAACTATTATCAGGTGGCTAGGGTGTGGCTAAGATAGTGTGTAGTGTGTTTCTTCCTGCCAAACATTTGACAGAGTTGACAAGGGATATGACGGTATTAGTATATATGTTGATGAAGGGCATGCCCATTAATGTGGGGGCCATCCTCATACAGAACATGATGAAATTTAGTAACAATGTGAGGTGGAGGTTGTGCTACGAGGGATTGATAACCCGTTTTCTGAGAGCTGAAGGTATTGAGGAAGAAACTGTAGACATGACTGTTACTTATCACCCGGATCTGATGGGTAAGTTGGTGGATGTGACCCGAACAAAGGCACTAGACATGTGCCGTGGACCTGTCTTGTCTGCTCTGGAAAGGCAAGCTCCTGATGACAGCATCATGGCATGAATGTTCAGTATGTCTAAGTTACAGTTGCGGATAGGAGGATGTCCGATCACTGAAGATGAGATGGAGACCTTGGCAGATCATTATCCTTTGATCGACAGCGCAACCTTTTTGTGCAAGTCTAGTCCTGCTTTTTTGGAACTTTTAGATGATGAAGAGGCTACTGCTAATGAGGAAAAGGATAATGATGTGGAGGATGATGTTTTTGTTGATGTGGGGAATGCCTTGATGGTGTTCGACGAATGTGATGATGAGGCCTAGAAGCCTGAGGAGTATCCCTTACCTTATGCTTTGTTTTATTTGTGCAGTGAGGATGCAATTATCTTTAATGTGTGGGGTGCAGTAGTATTCTCTCTTGTATAAAGCTATTGACTTCTTTATTGAGTCTAGTTGTTAGTTTCTATTTTAATTTTTTGCTTTTGGGTTCCTCAGAGTTTGTTTTCGGTACTTTTACTGAGAATTGTCCCTTTTAACCATATAGGATTAGTTTATTGCTTTACTGAGTCTTAGAGTAGTCTTAGAAGTGACAGTCCCAATGATGGATTGATGACGACCATCTAAAGGGAAAATTAGTCACATAGAAGAGTAGGATTGAAAAACCAACCTCAGTCTTTTGAAGATATGTCCGAATAAGTAGCCAAATGTCATGGGTAATTGTACTTGGGAAAATGCAAAAGATGGTTGACCTTGTAATTAGCATGTGTTCTTAACTTTGACTAAACAAAATAAAAATGGGCTTAATTGTGTAGTAATACTCTAATGCAACTTGTATGAGCATGTTAGTTGATATATCCTTATATGTGTCATAGTACCATGTTTGGTGAGAATTGATTGGTTCTTTCTTAACTTGATATCTAGAACTTGCATTGGGTGTGTTGAATTGGTAGTTTGTATGACTTAGGGAATGTAATTGAGACGTTTCTTTGAAATAATCAATTCTTAACTCTAATTGTATGCCTACCATTGAATTTATCCCTAGTGAGACCCATTGAGTCTTTAGACTTGTTTATTGATAAACCACATGATAAGCTGAAACCCATTGTTTGATACCAAGTATTTTGATCCTATGAAAATCCTCAATTCACTATATTAAGAAGAAGGGTTGGAAAATATTGGTTGATATAGCTAAGGGTGAATTTATACATTGTATGGGAAAGAAAATTATATTTTGGCCCTGGTCCTTAGTGACAATAAGCACCTCGACTAAAATTGAGGATGGATAATCTAGAACTAAGTTTTGAATATCTATGATTTGTGTACCTTACTCAGATGTTAAAATCTAGAGTTTGGATGGCTAGTACAATGGAAATAAAAAATAATAATAGTGAAAAAGAAATAAAGGGCAAATGCGGATCAAGAAAGGGGGTATATAGTCATGAAGTGTGCACTAGGAGGAAAGAAAATCTATGAAGGAGATTGTTGGCAAAATAATAAAATGTGCATAGGGAGGTGTAGCCACTAAAATGATTCTTAGATATTCCTTCCCTTACCTTAAGCCGACATTACAACCAAATGAAAGTGCTCTTGATTCCTTGAGAAATATAATGTGAAAGTAAAATACACTATGTACAAACTTATGGTATGTTGAGAAGTAATAATTTCTTTTGTGAGAGTGAGTTGATTAATTGAAAAATAGGCCTTGTCAATATTGAAATTTCTTAAGTGAAAGGCTTTACTAAATGTAAACAAGCTAGGGTATTCATGGCATGTGTAGGAGTATCTAATTGAGTTTGCTTTAGCCCGAAAAATAACAAAAGAGCCATGCTTTGAGCATGTAATATACTTGATGTAAATGTTGTGAATTGTTGCATCCAATGTGAACTACAAAATCATGATTAAAAATGTTTGGTTAATTTTAAGGTGGGTTGATAAGTCCATGGATTGTGAAAAGGAGTTGATAGTCTAGAGATTGTTTGAGGACAAACAAAAGTCTATGTTTGGGGTGGTGGTCTTAGGCATATTTATATGCCTAAGTTGTCAATATTTGCCCATGAATTGATTATGTTTAAGGACAATCTTTAGATATTAGCTTGATTTTATATATAACTTGTGATGATTGTGCACTCACACATATGATTAGATGTTTCAAGAACTCTTGAAGTGATTGGGGTTAGAACGAAGAACGAAGGAACAAAAACCAGCAATAAAATGGCTAAGGAAGAAAGCCCGAGGACAAGACGCGTCAACAGCAAACAAACTGAGGCACCTTCCAGGCTCTCTGCTAGACGCGGTGGCCCATCGTGAATATGACTGAAGCGTGTTCCAGGGGCAATGGGAGGCGCGACACGCCACCACAATACCGATTTTTTCAAGTTAAAAGGCTTAAATAGGATTCCTAAGTGAAGAAGATTTTGAATTCAATTTTTCCTAAACTTATAAATACACCCATTGGGGTACATTATTGGGGTTCAGCTTTTTAGTTGGTGTGCAAGATAAAGAATTCAAGTTAATAATCGATTTTGATTTTGTAACTCTTTTATTTTCTGAAAATCACATGAGCAATCGTGTTTTGTGGGTTTCTAATAGTATGAGTAGCTATTCGCCTTAAATCTGGGGTTGTAGCTATGAATCGTTTGTTGAATATTATTAGTATATGAACTGATTATTAATTGACAATACAAGTTACTTCTATATTCTTGTTTTACTATTTTATGATTGATCATCATAAGATAAACATAGTGTCTGATCTTAAAATTGAGAGAGGTGAGACTACGTAGACAAGAGAATATAGAGATCTCTATCCACCTATTAGATTGAGGTGATTAGTGAGAAGTGATGCCCAGACGAACACCTTGCTTGGTTACAAAACAGGATGAAATATAAATGCTTGTCAATTAGTCTATTTATCCCCGCTCAATAGTGTAGTTAGATAGATAATTGGGGTAGGCGACGAGAGGTGTGTAGCCCAGATCATACTATCAAACTTGTAAACTAGTAACTTGACAACTGAAATTAGTTCCAAGCCAATAATATGATACATGATATTCTATTGCATGTTGCAGCCCTGGAATTATCTTTTACTTGCTTGAAACATCATCTTAAAGTCGTTCGAATTTAGTTACGTTTATTTAGTTGATAAATAGTCATAGTTAATAAGTAATCATCAACTCTTGAAATAGTTACTTTTATTTTTAGTTGTAGAATTAAGTGCTAAATATAAACAGATCATAAGTCTCTTGGGAACGATAACTCGTTTCTTAAAGAATCTATTCTACTTGTACGACCACGTACACTTGTGTGTATATAGGGCAGCAACAAAACCCCCTAAAGCAACCATAAATATCTTATTCACCTTATTATAATCATTAATTCATACTATGCCATGAGGAATTGTCAATTGCAACAATATCAAATTTGCAATGTTGCCCGTAGTGCCGGTAAAATGAGCTCATATTTTGGTAACCCGCTCATATTTTAATGGGTTGGGTGAGTGACTTTTTACATAGGTAAAATATGGGTTGATACCCATATTCAACCCATAAAAATATGGATAAAATAGGGGTAAATATGGATTAGCCAAAATGGTTAAGTTTATAACTTTTATTCACTCAAAATTCATGATATCACTAAAACAATTGTACTCTTCTCTTCTTTTTTTAAGCTCTTCTATAGAACTAATTATTTTTATCTATAATTGAAAATGTGCAAGTCTTTGGCCCTCCAAAAAACATATATTTTAAATGTACATTTGTTTTGTTGATTATAATTATATTTTTATTTGTGTAATTTTATATTGGATAGTAAATAATAGTGCAAAATAAGCAAATCATGAATTAGTATTGACATTGCTTAAAGTGCATTAAGCATGTTTTAGTCCTAAAATGCAAATATTCATTTACTTTGAAATTAAAAATAGTTTTCCCTTGTTATTATATAAATTTATTTTATATTGAAAAGTTGAGGTTCTTTTTACTTTTATGATACAATAAAACTAATCGAAGCATTTTCAATATTTTTCATCTAAAAAAGGACTAAAATATTTTCTCCATATTGAATTCTTAAGTAGATTACTATTTACTCATGAAAATATGGGTAAGTATGGGTAAACTAGCATTTAACTCAACTCATTTGTTACCCAATCCATTTTTATTCATATCAAATATGGGTGGGTTTAATTATTACCTATTTCATATTGACTCATTTTAATAATTCACTCCAATTTAAACAAAACGCCCATTTGCCACAACTTGTTACCTGGATGATGGCGATATCCAGGTAAGCTATTCGCTGGACATTTTCTTTTTCAAATAAAATAATTAGGTATTAAAAGTTGAAAATCTCACTTACTTAATTTGATTACATGAGCCAAGTAGTAGATGGTATTAAATAAAGGAAAATTTACATAAATACACATCTTTATTTTCCATAATTTTCATTATTCTCTGTAATTTCAAAATATTCCCAATATCCCTTATTTCATTCTCAAAACAAAACTTCCGAATACATAATCTTACACTCCCAAAACCATTTCTCTTCATTAATTTACTCCATCATTCTCTCGCTATTTTCACTCCCACAATCTTATCAGTTAATGTCTTCCTTACAAATTGAAATTCAAAATTGTTATCTCTCTTGCCAAATCAATATCAACTTCTTGAATATGTAGTTTTCGCCGTTTCTCTTCGTTTATTCTTGTTTTTCAATTTTTCATCATCGATTTACTAATACTTGTATATGATGCTTCTTCTTTTAGTATTAGGATCACTCAATTAGTTTCAACTACTCAAGATATTGTATATTGTATCTTTGATTCTAGTGATGAAGATTTGTTGAGAATAGATCTAAAAAAAATGATCCATTATTCATGAAGAATCTTGAGTAAGAGAAGACAAAATAGAAGAAGGATACATCTTCACGCCCATTTTTACTGAAGATGTTACAAATTCTCAATGTATCGTGTTTATTTTATTTCTTAAATTAGTCTTTGTTACTGGTATGAAATATATGATACATCCATGCTACAATAGATTATGTTTTATGCAATATATCATGTGTATATCTTGTACATGATACATAATCCTAATCTTGTTAAATATTCGACTAGTAGGTTTCATGTTCAATACTTATGTACTATATACATAAGTAATGCCTAATGTATCATTTAACATGTTTCATGTTTTATAATGTATCTTCAATATTTTTAAATTTAAAAAGGATATAGATAACAATAAATTAGTTTTTTGTTGTGTATCAAGATTATTCAATAATAAGCTTAATATATAAAAACCATAATGTACTACAACTGATACATATTAATGACTAATGTGTTTAAATATATCTGATATACATTAATGATCATGATATATTCATACAAATTACTATTAAATACTCATTCTTTATAATAATGTATCATGCACAATTTTATGGACATGATACATAAATACATAACAAGTGATACATGTAAATCCATCCAGTTGCTCTATTAATGTTTTGTTCTTCTACTTTTTCCGTTTCTTTTACCTTGTGGAAGCAGTGAAAGTTCAAACTTGACATTCAGCAAACAAGTATACAGTCAATGTCGATAAAGGAGAAAAATGTCATAGAGGCGGTGGTGGCAGCGGCACAAAGCAAAGATATTCATGATGTATCTTCTCCTTTTTTTTAATATTTATGAATCAAATTGAAATGATCTTTAATGAAATAGGAAACTAATTTTAAATTTCAAAATTTTCAATAATTTTGACTAAAAAATGGAAGGATCTTTGATATACTAGGAAATGAATTTTGAATATCTAAGTAATTGTCACAACCCAAAACGAGTCGTGAGTGACACCCACACTTAACCTACTAGGTGAGCGAACCAACAAATCTAAACCCCAACATTTACCAATAGTTCAACTATGAATAACAAAAATAATGCGGAAGATCCAAAACTTATTAATGTAACAAATTAAATAAGCTTCTAAAGTTTAACACTTATTATCCCCAAAATCTGGAAGTCATCACATCAAGAACATCTATCCTCAAACTACCAAGTCTAAGATTATTTAAGAAACCAAAATAAGTAAAAAGACGGTCCATGTCCGAAATTCAAAGACGTGAATGAGAGAATTCAGCACGAGCTAGAAATAATAGCTCACCCTGAACTCTGATGTGTTGGAGACTGACTAGAGCTGAGGGCGAGTCGAAGTCGATGGTACACTTGCTGCACTCCACAAAAGAACAAAGAAGAAAATACAAATAGGGGTCAGTACAAGGAACACGTACTGAGTACGTATCATCGGTCAACTCAAAATAGAAATCAATATATAATGAATAATAATATAAAATCAACTACAATACTTAACATGTGGCAAGCAACTAACACATGAACCATTGACAACAACAACACCATAATAGGTACACCATCAATCACAACATCAAGCACACGTATGAGGACTTATGCCTCCACACCATACTCATTTGGAAAATAGGTTCCTTGAGATTAAGTATATTAAGTTACTTCAAGATTCCTTGTCTTTAATGTTATTGTGTCGGAACGTGACACTCCGATCCCATAATACCGTGTCGGAACGTGACACTCCGATCCCATAATACTGTGTCGGAACGTGACACTCCGATCCAATTGTCTCATTATTTTATTTCAGCAAGCCTTCTCTATTCAAGGCGTCATTTAAATAGAGAGGGTTCAAGATTAGAAATTCAACACTCTCATAATTTTAGGCCAACCACAGACCACACAATCAAAACATACAACCACACAATCAAGTACATAGGAGACTTTACAATATCACTCAATACATACCAATCGCTATTTAGAGTTTATCTATCAAATAGAAATAAACCACAACCTACCTCCACCGAAGAACTGAAGTCAAGCAAGTTACTTCTCCAATGTCTTTCCTTTCCTTATTGCCTCCGAACCCTTCCAATATATCAAGTATATATATACATAAGGTGTAAGTTAACAAGACCATAAACACTCTGATTATTCTGTGTCTAGCCTATACCCATCAATTCACCTAACTCTATAATCAATTTCCTAAAGTTTAAACTTAAGGGTTAGTTCTATTTCATCTTATTAGCATAACTTTGATGTAATTCATATAATATGCTACACCTTATATTTAATTACCTATCTCAATATATCAAAATATAGTTTATAATATAATAACAACATTTCAATTTTTAAAAGTTAAAGCCACTGGTTAAGGAACCAGTGGCAGCGAACACTTCAACAATATACCCATCCTTTTATATTCCAATTCTTAATGTCCATTAACCACTATCTTAAAATATTAATTTCCTTAGTTTCACCTAAAATTCCATCCAATCAATAAATTAAATTCATCTACAAGGTCAACATGCACTCTAATAATAATGATATAATAATAAATATAATAATAGTGAATGGTCAAAGTTAAAGCCAATGCTAGTGCCGATACTTCTAAATTAAGAATATCAATTCCAATGTGGAGGAAAACTGCTCACGTATACATAATATAATATATATAATACACTTCATAATAAATCCCATATTCTTCCTCACTTTCTTATCCAAAAAAAAAATTCAACTAGCAGTAATACCTAACGCCTATAACCATTCAAACTAAAAAAAAGAATTTAATACAATTATTATTACTAGAAAGATTGGAGGACGATTTCACCTAATGCCTCCCTCCAATATTCCTTTACGACCATGCGATATACCCAATATCCAAGTAAAATTTTGATTACCTGATGAGATAATTGCTTCTTGACTGCTGCAGGTAAGGTTTTCACCGCTAAACCCTTATTTCCCCTTTTCAGAATATTTCCTCCTAATTATTATATGACTTATTATAAGAGTGGCGAAAGTGACCCACTATTTATTTTACTATTAACTTCTTTAACCACCAACTAAATAAATTATTAAAATTACCCAACTAATTTCATAATTATAATTATGAATAGTTCAAAACACCCATTTAAATCTATCGGAAAGTATTTTCTAACATAAAAAGTTCTAGTGCTCAAAACGACCAAAAATGGTCGTTACA
>NC_028643.1:56474831-56544652 GCF_001406875.1 Solanum pennellii
TTAGATCACGATACATCTTGGTTGCACCAGGATGTATAGAATACCTCGAACTATGAGCCTCTGTAAGAATAGTGTGAGTCAAATCATTAACACGAGGCACACATACTCTTCCCTTAATTCTCAAGACGCCTTCCTCATCAATTATTGCCTCTTTAGCCTCTCCTCGCAATACCATATCTCGAATTCGGCTCAGCTTCTCATCAGTAAACTGCTTTCCCTTAATCTTGTCAAGAAAGAAAGATCTTGCCTCCACAGAGGCCGAAAATCCTCCTTTCTCTGCTACTTCCAGCCTCATAAGTCATTAGCCAGAGTCTGAACCTCTCTAGCCAATAGGCGTCTAGAAACCTGTAAGTGGGCTAAACTACCCATGCTCCCTGCTTTTCTACTTAAGGCATCTGCCACAACATTAGCTTTTCCAAGGTGATATAAAATAGTTATATCATAATCTTTCAATAATTCCATCCACCTTCTCTGCCTCAAATTTAAATCCTTCTAAGTAAAGACATATTGTAGACTATGATGATCTGTGTAAACTTCACACTTGACCCCATATAGGTAATGCCTCCACTGCTTCAATGCAAATACAACAGCAGCCAACTTCAAATCATGGGTCGGATAGTTACGTTCATGCATTTTCAATTGCCTCGAAGAATAAGCAATTACATTCCTTTCCTGCATTAGCACTACACCTAAACCAGAATAAGATGCATCACAATAAACAATAAAATTCTTACCTTCCACTGGCAAGGTAAGAATTGGCGCAGTAGTCAACAAGGTCTTGAGTTTTTGGAAGCTTTCTTCACATTCGTCCGACCATACAAATGGAACATTCTGCTTAGTCAAATTTGTCGGCTGGGAAGCAATAGAAGAAAATCCCTAGACGAATCGACGGTAGTAGCTAGCTAAACCAACAAAGCTCCTTACCTCTGAAACATTAGTAGGTCTTACCCAACTCTTCACTGCTTCAATCTTAGAAGGCTTCACCATCACTCCATCCTTAGAAACCACGTGCCCCAAGAAGGATACTGAATCGAGCCAAAACTCACACTTGGAGAATTTGGCATAAAGCCTTTTCTCCCTGAACAACTCCAATACAATTCTCAAATGCTCCTCATGTTCTTTCCTGCTCTTTGAGTATATCAGTATATCATCAATAAATACAATAACAAAGAGATCCAGATATGTCTTAAAAATCCCGTTCATTAGACTCATGAAAGCAGCAGGGGCATTCGTAAGCCCAAAAGACATTACTAAGAATTCATATTGCCCATACCTGGTTCGGAAAGCAGTCTTTGGCACATCTGCTGCCCGTATTTCCAATTGATGATAACCGGATCTCAGATCAATTTTAGAGAAGACACAAGCACCTTGTAACTGATCGAACAAATCATCAATTCGAGGAATAGGATACTTGTTCTTAATAGTTACCTTATTCAGCTGCCTGTAGTCTATGCACATCCGAAGACTTCCATCCTTCTTCTTCACAAATAAAACAGGAGCACCCCAAGGGGATGCCTTTGGTCTAATAAAACCTTTCCCTAACAACTCCCGAAGTTGGGCCTTTAACTCCCTTAACTCAGCTGGAGCCATTCTATAAGGGGGGATGGAAATGGGGCGAGTACCCGGCTCCAGATCAATACAGAAATCGATATCCCTATCCGGTGGCATACCAGGAAGGTCTGCAGGAAACACATCCAGAAACTCGCAGACTATCGAAACAGATTCAATCGAAGGTACTTTGGAAGTATCATCCCTGTGATGTGCCAAGAAGGCTAAACAACCTTTACTAACCATCCTCTTAGCGCGAAGAAAAGAGATAATACGGACTGGGGTGGAAATGTAGTCACCCTCCCACACTAGCGGATCTGTCACAGGCTTGGCCAATGTCACAGTTTTAGCATTACAATCTAAGATTGCAAAATTTGGGGAAAGCCAAGTCATACCCAGAATTACATCAAAATCAACCATCTCTAGGATAATCAAATCTACATAGGTATTGCTCCCTACAAAAGTCACAAGGCAAGACCTATGCACCTTCTCAACTATCACAGACTCACCCACAGGAGTAGAGACACTAATAGGCATGTCAAGCAAATCGCAATGTAAATCAAGACCAGTAGCAAATGAGGAAGATACATATGAAAATGTGGATCAAGGATCAAATAATACAGAAGCCATGCAATCACAGACCAAAAGATTACCTGTGATAACAGCATCAGATGTCTCTGCTTCAGACCTCCCGGGGAAAGCATAACAATGGGCCCTATCACCTGTCTGTCCATTGCCCCTACCATGTTGCGCTGCAGTAGTTCCAGCTTGCCCGCCACCCCGACTGATTTGGTGACCACCATTACCTTGGCCACCACGTCCTCCAGAATGGCGGCCTCTACCATGACCACCTCTACCTCTAACTATTGGGGGTCCGTAACTCTGTTTTGGACAATACTTCCTAATATGTCCAGTCTCTCCACATCCATAACAATTCCTGGAGTCAAGCATAGGTCTTTGTGAAAATGACGAAGTCTGGGGATAACCTCCAAACTCAGAAAAAGGCTGACTGGGCTGCGATGGACCCCCAGCTAAAGCCTGCAGTGAAGACTGAATAGGACGGTTTGGGTAACCTCCTGAACTCTGCCCTCTGGAGTAAGAACCACTAAACTCACCTCCCTTACGGAACTTCTTAGATGTCGACGCCATGGTGAAGTCGTCTGGCTTCACCCCCTCCACTTCTATCACAAAATCAACCACTTCCTGAAAGGATTTTGCTGCAGCAGCTACCTGTAAGGCTGGGATCCGCAAATCTGACCTCAATCCCTTCACAAAACGGCGAATCCGCTCTTGTGGACTGAAACAAAGCTGAGTGGCATACCTAGATAGTGCACGAAATTTAGCCTCATAAGCAGCAACAGACATCCTTCCTTGCTCTAGGCTCAGGAACTCATCTCTCCTCCTATCCCTCAAAGTCCGGGGTATATACTTCTCCATAAATAAGCTAGAAAATGATGCCCAAGTCATAGGTGGTGCTTGTGCTGGTTGATACTCAACATACGACCGCCACCACATTTTGGCATCGCCCTGAAACTGATAGGTCACAAACTCAACACCGAATCGTTCTACTATGTCCATCTTATGTAGCAGCTCATGAGAATCAACCAAAAAATCATATACATCTTCAGATTCAGCACCCTTGAAGACTGGAGGTTTCAATTTTAAGAACTTAATGAAAAGTTCAAGCTGATCACCTGTCATTATAGACCCTGTAGTCAATCGAGGAAACGTGACTACCTCCAATGATGCATCCATGCGGGGAGCCATAGCAGCTGCATGTTGTACCCCCTGAACCTGAGGTGCTGGTGCAGAAAACACTGGAGGTGTCTGGCCCTGATCAGATAACCCGCTAAGATAAGTAAGAACCTGATTAATCATCTCTGGAGTAGGCTGGGGTTGTACTTCCTTATCCTGAACCTGCTCATTTTCCCCTTCCTCACCCTCTCTCGCTTCCTCATCAGCCGGTGGAGGAGTCACTGCTCTATTCCTAGCTGGACCAGGTGTTTGTCCTCTGTCTCTAGTGGGCGTCCTCCTGCAACCTCTACCACGGCCTCTTGCCACTGCTCCTCCTCGAGTTACAGCCCCAATGGTTGGCTCAGACGCACCCTGTCTTGCCGGTGTTGGTGTTGGCACAGTTGTTGCTCTAGTTCTAACCATCTGCGAAATAGAGTGAGGATGTCAGATACCAATTTGTATCACCTAGATACCAATTGGATCCAAGTAATAGCACGAAAGAAAGAAAGCATGGAGTTCTCCTAAAGTCCTATAGCCTCTCGAAGAAAAGTAAAGGCGTCCCCATACCGTTCCTCAAGACTCTACTAGACTTGTGCTTGCGTGATGAGACCAACGAACCTAACGCTCTGATACCAAGTTTGTCACGACCCAAAACGAGTCGTGAGTGGCACCCACACTTAACCTACTAGGTGAGCGAACCAACAAATCTAAACCCCAACATTTACCAATAGTTCAACTATGAATAACAAAAATAATGCGGAAGATCCAAAACTTATTAATGTAACCAATTAAATAAGCTTCTAAAGTTTAACACTTATTATCCCAAAATCTGGAAGTCATCACATCAAGAACATCTATCCTCAAACTACCAAGTCTAAGAGTATTTAAGAAACCAAAATAAGTAAAAAGACGGTCCATGTCCGAAATTCAAAGACGTCAAGACGTGAATGAGAGAATCCAGCACGAGCTACAAATAATAGCTCACCCTGAACTCTGATGTGTTGGAGACTGACTAGAGCTGAGGGCGAGTCGAAGTCGATGGTACACTTGCTGCACTCCACAAAAGAACAAAGAAGAAAATACAAGTAGGGGTCAGTACAAGGAACACGTACTGAGTAGGTATCATCGGTCAACTCAAAATAGAAATCAATATATAATGAATAATAATATAAAATCAACTACAATACTTAACATGTGGCAAGCAACAAACACATGAACCATTGACAACAACAACACCATAATCGGTTCACCATCAATCACAACATCAAGCACACGTATGAGGACTCATGCCTCCACACCATACTCATTTGGAAAATAGGTTCCTTGAGATTAAGTATATTAAGTTACTTCAAGATTCCTTGTCTTTAATGTTATTGTGTCGGAACGTGACACTCCGATCCCATAATATCGTGTCGGAACGTGACACTCCGATCCCATAATACTGTGTCGGAACGTGACACTCCGATCCAATTATCTCATTATTTTATTTCAGCAAGCCTTCTTTATTCAAGGCGTCATTTTAATAGAGAGGGTTCAAGATTAGAAATTCAACACTCTCATAATTTTAGGCCAACCACAAACCACACAATCAAGTACATAGGAGACTTTACAATATCACTCAATACATATCAATCGCTATTTAGAGTTTATCTATCAAATAGAAATAAACCATAACCTACCTCCACCGAAGAACTGAAGTCAAGCAAGTTACTTCTCCACTGTCTTTCCTTTCCTTATTGCCTCCGAACCCTTCCAATCTATCAAGTATATATATACATAAGGTGTAAGTTAACAAGACCATAAACACTCCGATTACTCTGTGTCTAGCCTATACCCATCAATTCACCTAACTCTATAATCAATTTCCTAAAGTTTAAACTTAAGGGTAAGTTTTATTTCATCTCATTAACATAACTTTGATGTAATTCATATAATATACTACACCTTATATTTAATTACCTATCTCAATATATCAAAATATAATTTATAATATAATAACAACATTGCAATTTTTAAAAGTTAAAGCCACTGGTTAAGAAACCAGTGGCAGCGAACACTTCAACAATATACCCACCCTTTTATATTCCAATTCTTAATGTCCATTAACCACTATCTTAAAATATTAATTTCCTTAGTTTCACCTAAAATTCCATCCAATCATTAAATTAAATTCATCTACAAGGTCAACATGCACTCTAATAGTAATGATATAATAATAAATATAATAATAGTGAATGATCAAAGTTAAAGTCAATGCTAGTGCTGATACTTCTAAATTAAGAATATCAATTCCAATGTGGAGGAAAACTGCTCACGTATACATAATATAATATATATAATACACTTCATAATTAATCCCATATTCTTCCTCACTTTCTTATCCAAAAAAAGAATTCAACTAGCAGTAATGCCTAACGCCTATAACCATTCAAACTAAAAAAAAGAATTTAATACAATTATTATTACTAGAAAGATTGGAGGACGATTTCACCTGATGCCGCCCTCCAATATTCCTTTACGACCATGCGATATACCCAATATCCAAGTAAAATTTTTATTACCTGATGAGATAATTGCTTCTTGACTGCTGCAGGTAAGGTTTTCACCGCAAAACCCTTATTTCCCCTTTTCAGAATATTTCCTCCTAATTATTATATGACTTATTATAAGAGTGGTGAAAGTGACCCACTATTTATTTTACTATTAACTTCTTTAACCACCAACTAAATAAATTATTAAAATTACCCAACTAATTTCATAATTATAATTATGAATAGTTCAAAACACCCATTTAAATCTATCGGAAAGTATTTTCTAACATAAAAAGTTCTAGTGCTCAAAACGACCAAAAATGGTCGTTACAGTAATCAACAATCATGAATTATAATTAAAAGAATCTTCGGTGAATTTGAGGGTTCAAAAAATAAATCATCTGTCCAACAATAATTCAATCACTTTTATATCCTTCACAACTCCCCTCACTTACCCAAAATTTCGAAAAAATTTTTAAATAAAATCTGAAAGGTTTCTTCATTGAAAGGGGGAAGCAATTTGAAATTTTGATATTCTTCTTGTTGTTAGGATTTGCCTCTGTATGATTGAAAGTAAGAAGAAATAGAAGCGTAATTTATGAGATTTAATTTGATTTCCAGATTTTATTCCCTATTTTACCGTAACAATTTGATACTTCTTGTATCATCATTAATATATTCAGATGGTGATTTATGTATCAGAAATGTATAACTTTTAAAGGATTATTGTAATTAGAAAATAGTAGAGATATGATGTAATTTACTCCTTACACGATGAGTTTTATGTAAGTTAAAAAATTTATAACTTCTACACTTGACCCATTACTATCAACTATATTAATTATTTAAGAAATATATGTTAACTAAATAATCGTAGTTACCGAATAGTTCAAAATTTTCATTCAAAATTTTACGGAGAGAGTCAAAAGAGTCCTAGTGCTCAAAACGACCTAACGAGTTGCTTACAACTTTAATTATAGCTAATTAAAAGCTTAAAGCATAGCCAAATTGAGTTAGTTGGTGAATTTGACTAAATACTAAATAAATAAGATGAATTAATATTAATTAATGAACTTCTTAATCTTAACAAAATATAATAATTAACCTAATTATAAGCTAATCAACTCGAAAATATAAAGTATTAATTAAATAAACTTCTAAACAAAATATTTAATTAAAACGAAATCTTTTTTAACTATTTTTGTATATATATAATATGTACACACACACACAAACTTTTTAAAAATAAGTTGAAAGTATTTTTATCAAATTGATTTAAATTAAAGAAGCTCGATAATTAATTCGTATTGTGCATGATCAAAATTGGGTGTCAACATTTGTAACTATGGATTTAGCTGGAGATTTCTTTTTGGGATTTACTTGAGAATTTCGTATTTGGGATTTACCTGGAGACTACTGCATTTTAATTTGGGATTTGTTTCTCTAAAATTTACCTAGAAATATTGTTACCAGAAAATTTATCTAGGAATATCTTTAAAAGTATCTTTAAGAAATTAAATTATAACTATATAATATGATTTATTAGTAAAATTTCTTTCTTATGTGAAAAAAAGTTATTTAGCAATATATATGTATACTTATATTATTTTAATTGTCATATAATTAAAATGGTGTTATATAATTATAGTATGTTTTATATTTTAGTTATTTTTGAAAACTACAAGATCAACTTAAGTATTAATTGATATTCTAATTTTATCTTCAAAAATTATGCTCTTCTTTTATCAATGATCAAGAGCCAGTTGTTTTTTAAAAAGGTATCCTCTCGGTTAACTGTCAATACTAGTAAAGTATTGAATCGTAATTTGTGATAAAATTCTTTGTTGAGCACTTAACTATGTATAGTGTATTTAATTTTTGTTTAGATCTAGTAATTATTTTATAAAAACTATAATTTGTTATTCAAGGTATATAAATATCTCATGATCAAAATTTTATTATTCAAGACCTTTAATTTTTAAAATTGTGTTTTTCTTCTTGAAAGAAAAATACAATGATATGAACAATCAATTAATTATTGAAGAAATAGTCGTCTTCTAGAATTTGTTTGGTATGGAGAAAAATGTTGCTATTGAAAACAATTTCTTACCTATTTTTTGTCGTAACACCCTGAAAATTTCTAAGCTACCAGGGTCATTTTTCATTTGTATACAAGATCGTATCAGGTGATTCTTAAATTGTTCATAGGTGCTAAGGTCAATTCTTTAATATAATAATGGATTTCGATATGAATTAAGGTCACTAGAATCTCCTAGCACGAAGTTGAGTTAAAAACTTTCTTACGGATTAACTTTTAATAAGAAATTCTACTACTTTAAACGATCATACATATCAACACATAATCAACAAGCAATCATACAAAAGGGTAATGAGTCTTCTTTCCAAGGCCACCAAATTAGCCATATTTCGAGTTCAAAGTAAGAGGTTATGGTCGTTTTACTAAAACATAACCAGGCTGCAAAACTCAGCGAGGTCGCATGTTCAGTTGGTGATTTGCCAAATGGGTTGCTGAATCACCAAATTAGCTCAGCGAAGTGTACCAAAAATCTTAACTCTCTATCATTAGGCACCTCACTGATTATTTTCGGGAAATAGACCTCCAAATCGTCGATTTGGCTGACAGTATTCATTAAAATGTCCTTTTCTTTTATTTTATGGTCTTCTTACATTCTCATAGTGGTAATTTTTGAAATTTCACACTCAATTAACTTCCTAAGTTTGTCTCATAGCCTAATAACCTCCTCATCCACGCCCAACCCCCAAACAATTCTTAGTTCTCTCAAAGAAGAAGCTAAGGTTCTTCAACTTTAAGTCCCGATTCAAAGTTTCAAGTAAGCTTCATCTTTTCAGGTATGTAAAACTATTTATAGTGTTGGACTAATTTGTCCTCCTGCCTATACCTCAATTTAGTCAGTAACAAGTTGAATTTAGGATTCTGCCTGCAATTTATGAAATTCTTGAATATGAGTTATGGTCTTGTGCCAAATTCTCAATCGTAACATTATGAGATTCGCAATATTTTATGCTTTGGGATTCTTGAATTGTTGTACACGATTGTAGTTCCACATAAACCCTATATACATTGAGTTTCTTTCCAAAAGTATTTTACATTGCTTCCGAAGAGTCAGGTGAGTAAAAGAGATAATTTAAAAACATAATTTCATAAAAGTTCAAGGGAACTTATAATGGTTCCAAATGTATTAATTTTACATTGAAAAGATAGTACTATTTTCATAAAAGTATAGAGAGTTCTCAAACAAATTTAGTACAACTTTAATTACCTCTTAAAGACGTCTTTTATGAAATGTTCTCAACTTAGAGAGTACTTTTACATGAGCAAACAATATTTTATTCTTGGGAGTAGTATTGAGCACCGATTGGAGTAAGAGTGAAAATAACTCAAGCTCCATAACCTACACCACCAATGTAGATAGGATCGTATCGGAAGATGGGCGACTCCTAACCTACCTCAAGAAAGCATTTAGTAAATGCATCTTTTCAGTTGCGTTCTATACTCTGGCAAGGTATAGTGCGACTCTGGTAACATGGATAAAATGTTATATCAACATCATAGTGATGGTTATCATTTAGAGAAACTCTCAAGTAAAGTAATGAGTAATTATATATATTTTAGCTCAGTTTAGTAGTTGCTATTATTTCATTTTATTTGTGAAGCTTAAATAATTTTATCTCATGGTTATGTATTACTATAGTTGAGTTATATTACAGCCTTTCGGTTCAGTTATTGTATCACTCAACCATATTACTTACTCATACATTCAACATAATGATGTCACTCGACCTGCATCATCTTATGATTTAGATACATGTGTTCAAGATCATCAAAAGACATTGGGTTGGGATCACCCAGTCACTCGTCAGCTTTTGGTGAGGCCTCCTAGCTTTTGTAGGAATCCAATCATTACTTCATTTTTAATAGTTGTTAAAGTTTCTCAGGGATCTTTTTTTCAATGCCTATCATAAAAATACTAGAGCCTTTATAGATAAAAAAATGTTAGAGAGTCTCTCGACATTTATTTTTAGATATTTTGCTAAACTATTATTGTTTACATTCAATATTCTCATACAATTCAAACAATAATTGATTTAAATGTCTTCCCTTCAGTTATAGTCAATCAGATCAAGGGTTCTATTAGGGATCAACATTGTTTCTCGAACGCGGTCTACGTTCCGAGTGTAGGCTCATGGCGTATATCAAGAGTAGGGTGTTCATGGAACGGTTTGGGTTGGTTATTTCTCAAAATCAAAACTAAATCAATTTTTAAATTATGAAAATCAAACCAAACCAAACAAAATATAATATACATTTATCGGTTTGGTTTAGTTGTTATTGATTTCGGTTCATTTATTAGTCATACATAAAAATGAAATAAAGAATTCATTCAAAACGTGAAAAAGTGAAAAAAAAATCCATTCGAAACAAAAATAATTAGAATGACTGACATGACAAAACTTTTGATCACTGAATTTAATATGAAGAAGCTTTCAATTTAACTATTTTGGCCTAGAAAGAAGAGTCGGTGACATTTTTAACCATGCAAAGAATTGTTATAGACATTCATATACATAAAATCAAGGTTGAACCAATTAGTGACCTTCTAAAGTTTGCACCAATTTTCACATAGACACATTAACTAAATTTTGTTCATTTTAGATACCTAATGTTGAGTCTGGCTGTGTCATTTTGTCGCTTTCTACTGATCTGACACATTGGGTGTGCACACCCATTTTGAGCGTGTGTGGAGTGTTTATTTTTAATCTTTTATTATTTTTTCCTTCTTCTTCTTCATTCTTTATCCTTATTACTTATTTCACCTTCCACCATGAACAATCATGTTTAAAAACCTTACAAAATATAAAATTAAAAAAATGTATTACACTAATTTTAAAATATTTACAAGAAACAAACTTTAAAAATCATTAAAATAATTATGAAAACATTTATTCGAACAAAACACACATATTTTTTCAAAAAACAATATGACAAGAATATCATATTTGTTAGAACCTCACCTCACTATCTATAAAATGGTTCTCAAAATCAAATCTACAACCAAAAAAAAAAGATTAAAATCTAATGATTTTTTTTTTAAAAAAATGAAGGAATAACCAAAAAATGGTGGGATAATTAGGGAGGCAAAAATGACGAAGTAAGGCTGGTGGAGTGGGAGTTGTATAAAATAGGTAATTGTATTTATTTGTTTATTTTATTGAAAATAGTTGTTTTTTATAATTTATTTTAAAATCATTATTTTTACACTAAAATTTCACATGTCAACTTCTAATTAGTCATCATGTCATCTCATTGGCAAGTGTATTACACACTTCATTATTTTAGTAGTTTTTCAAAAAGGGATCAAAATGACACAACGAGGTCCTACTTGAGGTGTTTAAATGAACAAAGCCTACTTGAGGTGCATAAGTAAAAATTTGTGTCAACTTTAAAGAGTTGTCGATGGGTTCCGCCTAAAATCAATAAGATAGATGTTCTCACCTTAGACATTTTTGCTTTCATAAGTAAACTATAAATAAAGTTTGATGAAAACATATAAGATCTTATTGTTTATAAAAATAATATATTAGGTATGTATAATAGTAAATATATGTATATAATTTATTGGCTCGGTTTGATTCGATTATTTCATTGATTTTTTTAAACAAATAATTAAACTAAATACTATTGGTCTTTGAAAATCTAAATAACCCAGATAAATTTGATTTATTTAATCAATTTGGTTCGATTTTATTTGTACCAGTTTTTATGCAAAGTGTGAACACCCTTACTCAAGAGTATGTATATGTTATTAATAAATCATTGTAGGGATGGATGTGGTGGGAAGTCAGTCTTCGAGTAGGCGTGTCCAAAATCAAAGCGTAACCGATAAGTCAACCACAAAATTGTCTTATTGTTTTATTGGTATTTAGTTATCGAATAAACGCTTGGGGAACATATTAAATATTTATAGTTAACGGCTTATTGGTGCGGAGATGGATGATTCAACTTCCTTATTGGGTAAACCGTTAAACCCTTAAGAATTACCATACTTACATTTTTAATTTAGGTATATAAGTCTCATTAGATATTTTACCATGATATATAGGAGTAATTATTTTTTTCTTAATCCTAACTCCTAAAGTTTAAAGTCCTAAAGCCATGAAAATCTATTTACTTTTCTGTAATGTTTGACACAATGTTTCACTTATACATCTTAACTGAGCGATTTGGACACCTCATGTAGAATTTTTTAGTGTCATTTTGACATTTTTTTCAATATCAACAAAAATAAATAATGTTTATGTTACACCTGTGAATGATGTATAAAGTTGACAAATTAAACGACGACATTTGTCATTTATGTTAAAACTATTTTTTTAATAATTAATGCTGAGTAAAAATGAAAATTGAACAAATGAATTAATGCAAAATGACCCAAATAATTACAAAATAAAATAAAATTTAAATTAAAAAAAAATTATCCCCAATTACCTACCCCGCCGAACAATTGACTTCTCCAAATAGCCCCTAGTGGACCCGTCCCTATTCCTTTTGCAGAACCCCACACCCCTACCAACCCCCCTCCCTCGGTGGCTTGTCTTCTCTAACGCCCCTAAGTATACCAAATTCGTACTAAACCTGAAAAAATTATGATTTTTTCTCTTTTCCCCCCTAATAAATAGCTTGATAAAGAATGAAAAGTCTTTGCTAGATCAAAGAACATTTTTAATCTTATTATAAAGAAATTCACTCCATAATTTGCTGAACCTTCATCCACAATAGATGAAATTTAACTTCGGTGAAATGGTGGCTAAAATGGGGAAGAAGAAGAACAAGAAGAAGAAGAAATGATCAAAATATAACTAAATAGGGCATTTCACGAGCTGGTTTATGAGTATATAACACACATTATGCAATGTCATCAAGAAGTATGAGGCATAGAAACCCTAGATAAAGTGTCTAAAGTTTACATCGCTCAGTTAAAGGTGTCTAAGTAATATATGATGCCAATGTTAGGGGGTCATCGATGGGTTAAGTCATTATGCATTTTGCTTTAAAGAATAGTGCTTAAGTTAAGAAACTTAGAAAAGCACTGAGGATATGTACATGAAAATTATGCAACAATTTATCGAGTCATAGGCAAAGATGCTTCAATTGGACAATGAAGATGTGGAAATCAATTGAAAGTATGGATCAATTTATCTATTTTATCTTGTTGCTGGTTAAAACTCATCATTTTTGTAAGGTGTGTTGATGGAAAAAAATAGATACCATAGAGATTAGAGGTTAACTGATGCACCGGCAAATAACCATCAGATAATTGTTAATTTGTTACCGATTCAAAATAGATCTTATAGGTTGGCTAACAGAATAATAAATTTAAAAACCAATTTCCAATAAGCTAAATTGTTAAGCAAAATTATCCACCTCAATCCATCCAATAAACAACCCTTCTATAAGAAAGATAGCCAACAAATACATATCTTCTTGCTTTCGGATCAAGTTTGGTTCTATTAGTTCTGGGAACGTGAACATAAAAGACATAACCAAACACTGGAAAATAGTTCACATTTTTCTTCTGACAATATAGAATTTTGAAAGGGGATTTTTGTGTACCTGGCCAAGGATCCACCCTATTTATCACATGGAATCCACATTGAATAGCTTCAACCCAAAGCTCTCGAGGAAGACTCTTGTTATGCAACCATAAAAGAAAAACTAAAGTAAGATAGGCAAAATTTCTTTCTGCAACTCCATTCTGTTGAGTATATCTTCACATGTCATTTGACGACCAATTCCATTATCATGACAGTACTGGAAGAAGTCATTTGATATATATATTATCCGCCATTATCACCATTGAGACATTTTATCTTCTTCTTGAACTCAGTCGCAACAGCATCTTTGAACTCCATAAACTTGGATAATGCTTTGCTCTTTTCTTTCAGAAATTTCACCCGTGAACCTTGAGTAATCATCCACCAACACCATAACATAGTGATGCCCGCTATAACTTGGTGTTATTATCGGTCCCATCAAATCTGTGTGAATCAATTCAAACATCGTGGTTCTCTGATTTGATGACCTTTTGAAGGGAAGAAGATGAAATTTGCCATATTGACATCTTTGACAAATAACGTCTTCGCGTGCATTGTTCAAAGTTGGCAGGCCATCTACCAATTTCTTAGAAGAGATATGCTGCAACATTTTATAACCTACATGACCTGACCGAGCATGCCAAATTGCGAATTATTTTAACATAAGCTTCACCTACTGACATAACAAACAAAGAACCTTTCTTTTTGCCTGTAAAAATAACATCAACATATACTTCTTTTACATTTTCAAGAACCTTCACATCATTTGGACCAAACAATACATATTTTCCACAATCAGTAATTTGAGGAACTGAGACTAGATTTTTCATCAAACCTGGAACGTGATAAACATTCTGCAATTTGATACTTTTGGATTTATCACCAGCAACCTCAATCTTCACAATACCTTCTTTTGCCACCGGATATGTCGAGTTATTAGTTGTAATAATGACTCAAACTCCATGATGATCTTGCATCAATGAGAATAGAGAATCAGCTCTAGTTACATGATGTGAGCACCCTGAATCAATGGTCCACTCTTCTCTTTTATTATTGATAGCATAATTAACAAAATCATTGTAACACTTGAAAGTCTAAGATGTGTTCTAGGTCCTAACATAAGTGTCAAAAGATTTAAACACTGTATTAAGGTCTATTTTATTGAATATAAGTCATTTACGAAGTTTATAAATCAAAACGTCAAAGAACGTCCATGACGTCCAGAAACTAGTTCAAGGAGGTGCTAGTGTGCCTTAGTCTTTTTGACTAAGTTTTTGGAGATGGAAAATGATGAAAATCGATGGAAGGGTGTATAACACATATTAGAGTTGATTCATAATCTAAACATCTAGCACGACTCCCCATGGACCAATTAAGGTCCCTTGAAGAGGACCCTTGCATTTTGGGTTCAAAGGCTGCCCAAGGCAGTGTCCACCAATGGATGCAACCCACGATCCGTTTTCCAATCGACGGGCGTGGACTGCTACTGACGATGGATAGCTAGCCAAAGTTTTTGAAGCCTGCAATTTAAAAGGCTCTGAATTTATCAACAAGTGTGCAGAACGGAGGTGAACAGTGCCCGTCGATGAACACATGATCCATAAATCGTGGTCTCGTCTGTGGAGCCACTCTTTTGCTGCACGTTTTTATTTGATTCATTTAATTAGTTGGCTTAGTTAGGATGTCAATTAGAGGTTCGAGGAGGTCTAATTAAGTTATTAATAACCTATATAAAGACCCTAACCTAAGCTTTCATAATTCCCAAACCCAAACTCTCTTCCTTCTCTCTCACAAGTTGAGAACCACCATAAAAGGTCAAATTTAAGGGGTTCTAGGGATTCAATCACCAAAGTTTCTCCATCAATATTAATCAAACACTAAGTTATGAGATTCTTTTTACCTTTGGTACTTCTTTCCCCGAAGGGTTTTATCAAATTGATTTCAAAAGTATGAAATTCATGTGGGTCTTTTCCAATCTCAAAATTGATCTTGTGAATTGCTTTGATGGTTTTCTTTGGATATTATGAATATATTAAGATGTATTATAACTCAATTATGTTATTTCTTGATGGATTAGTCTACTTTGTAGAAAATGACCTATTCCCCTTAACCCTAGGTTATGATCTTGATATGAATTATGTAGTGTTGGTTCAATTGACTTGGTTATTGGTTGAATTATTACTATATGATGTTATTTTATCAATTATGAATAGTTTAAGATGAATTATGTTCCTATCATGCTAGTTCTTGAGTAATTGATCTAGATTATGACTTTGACCTAAGTCTCTTATCTTAAGCTATGAACTAGTGATGGATTGTGATGTAGTGGTTCAATTGGCTTTGTTATTATGTTGATTATTATTGTGGGATGATACTACACCCTTATTAGGTTGAGTTGAGAGTTGATGGTAAGACCTTGATGGTGGATTATGATGGAGACTTGGTAGGTCTTGTGATCTCATCTCTTTACTTCAAATTTGGTTAATTGTGATTAAGTAATGATGTTGTATTGAAGTATACCTTATGCTAAGATTGATAGGGTTGGTATGATGTTGACTTGAAATGTCTTGACTATGGTTTGTGAGATGTTTGCTAAGATGTAAATGTTATAAGGACGGTGATAATTTAACAATGTGCCTTATCATGATGTGATTATGTAAATGTGCTAACCTCACTTATATGAATTGCAATGAAACGACTATACTCATGCAATTCTTATTGAGCTATGATGTTGATGATTATATAAGTGATAGATCCTATGACCTACATTAATCAATGATTATTAATAAAGACAATAAATATATTTCAAAAGTGACACTAGCTTAGCACCGAGTGAACTAGAGTGAGGAGTGTCTCTTCCCACATAGGGAAGGTAGGATCACTAATGTACCCTTGAGATTGGAGACTATAATGCATGTAGCATAAAGAGGGTTCCAATTATATCTCCTAGTTCTTGAACTATATTTCCCCCATAGAAATACTAGCTAGTGGATCCACGTAATTGTTATGTTCATGTTTTGGTACTACCTTGGCAAGTAGTCCACCTTCCTTCGGTGTAGGGTTTCATGACTCCGAATTCCATATTAGCTCATATGGTCAATGTTGGTTAAGGAAAGATGTTCCCAAAAGGTAAAATGAATTAAAGAATTGAATTCTAACTAGGACAACCTAAGGGGTTTAGCTTAGTCTGGGTAAGGGTATGGGACTCTACCTAAACATTGCACTAGTTAGCCTTGAGGGAAGTATTAGGATGATGTTCATATGTATGCATATGTTTATGATTGTACATGATATGGTTATCTTGCACACTGATGATACTATATGATGATTGGTTTCACTTGTGAATATGTGTTTGGTCTCTAATTCTAAAGTATGATGATATGCACCCTTAAATGCCATGGTATGTGAAGATGGATGTTTCTCATGATTCTTGTTGGGTTTACTTGATTGAGTAAGGTTATGGGGATTTGCTCGGTCATCACAAGTTAACTTAATGAGGGTTCATGGGCAATTGTCTTGCTTTGGTTATGTTGTAATGAACTCTAATCCATGCTTGTTGCTATTATAACTTGATGATAGAGTTGCCTTGACTATGAATTCCATTATGTGATATGCATGTTGACTTGACTAGACTTAGTATTATTGGTCTTGTAATGTACATGATTTGGATTTAATAAATGTGTCTTATTGATTGGTATGGTCTTCGTGTATGTGCATAAGCCTTTTCAGAGTAAATTACACACTTTAATGAATTGTCCCTTTAAGCATGATTTCATGACAAGTGTGCATATGGTCTCATACTTAGTAAAAGTTGTGTACTAACCCCATTTTCTGCCTTTTCCCCAACATTTTTAGGTTCTGGTCGTTGAAGGGCTTTTGGGACAACTTTGAAGGAAGACTTAGAATTCTCACTCATCCAAGTTGGGTAGGTCCTCACTTTCAAAGGACAATGCCAATATCAAGCTAATGAAGTTGTTTTAGTTTTAATACTCCTATGTCTTTCCTTTTCATTTGAGTACGAAACATTGTATAGCCTACATGTGACCTTATTACATTGATGTATGGTCTAGGCCCGAACTATTATACTCTTGTTAGATGGTTATGAGATGAGACATCCATTTGAAACTATGTTATATCTTATGTATGTATGTATATACATATACATACATATATATATATATATACATACATATATATATATATATATATACACACACACAAACACACAGACACATATATATATATACACACATATATATGTGTGTGTGTGTGTGTATGTATATATGTGTGTGTGTGTGTGTGTGTGTGTGTGTGTGTGTTTGCGCACACACACGCGCGCGCGCGCACAATAAAAGTAGAAGACTAAGTAATCTTCCTATACGAAGGGCCTATGTATACTCGATATAAGTATTATGTGTATATAGATGTCTATTTGAATCTATGTAAACCTCAATGTAAAAGTAATGAAAAAGTTTCTAAAATTTCTGCATTTTTAACTTATGAATATAATGATGTATGCTTAGAGGCTAGTCTTAGTCCTCAAAGAGGACGACGCTGCCAGTTAAATTTTGGAGGGTGCTCCCCAAATTTCACAATCTTGTGCTAACTTTTTTTCAACAAATTGCATTCTAAAAATTTCTCCCATTTCATTTGTTCATTTCCTTCGCTAGTACCCGCGACATTGGCTTTGCAAAGTTTTACTCAACAATTTTTCTTTGATGTGCCAAATTTTTTCATATCTGTAGCACTTTTTGGTGTTCTATAGATTTCCACTTTTCTCCGTGCTTTTTTCTTCTTCTTTAATTTTGTTCCAAGTTGATGTATTCTTCTTGTTCGACTTTCCTTTAGAAAATAGAACATTATCAGATTCAAGGTTCTTATATGTTTGTTTATCTAAGGCTTCTTGATTATCCAATTGTTTAGCTAAGGCTTCTTGATTAGAAAACTTGTTATCCAACTCTTCAACAGATGGTTGTTGCGGCCATCCTTAAACGGAAGTGACAAAAGAACCGTACTCCTTTTTGAATCCACGAATAAGATAGCATCGTAGGCGTGGCTCGCTTATCTTCTCTTTTGGATCAATCTATGAAATTTCATCACATATACTTTCAACTCGCAAAAAGTAATCTGAGATTGACATACCTCCATGTTGTAACATTGCCAACTTATTCTCCAAAAGTTGTAGCCTTGTTGTGTTTTTCTTGGTATACAACCTTTTGACTATGTCCCAAACTTCTTTTGGACAACTAACATCACGAATATGATCAATAAACTTATTGTTGATAGAATTACTCAAAGCAAAGAGATATTTTCGCACGTGATCTTCAATTCCCTTCGTGATTCGACATTCTCAGGAGTATTGGCTGGAATTATTGAATCAGTTCCTACAATCAAATCCCATAGATCCTAACCTTGAAGGTATGCTTCCATATGCATTCTCCAATACTTGTAGTTAGTTCCTACAAGTTTTTCTATTCCATATTGAGTATTTCTTCCGTTTCAGGCTTCCATTGCTACAGACAACAAAAATTTTCCCTTCACACTTTCAATCTTTTCCAAAAAGATAAATAGAAAAGAAGACTGAAACAAAAAAAAGCTCCTCCTTCAACCTGGCTCTGGTACCATATAACAAAAGAGTGAAGGTAGGAACAATAAAGATGGAACGAAAAGAAAACATAGCGTGTATCAACTCTGTATTAAATGACTCCTACTTCTAATATAATTCCTAACTTATTGTGTTTTATTACACTAAACAAACTCCTAAACATACTTTTAAAGTTCCTAACTCCTAAACATACTTTTAAAGTTTTGACCTGGTAAATGCAGTAAACAAGTAACACGGTAAGTTGCACTAATTTGTTACAAACTATACCCATGAAAGCAACAAAGCGACTCAACACAAAAATTGGTTAAAAATGAGATTGTGGGCCCATGCACGGAATCACAAAATTGACTCTGTCATCATGTCAACACTAACTTAAGAAAGTTTTGCGTAAAACTAGGCACCATCCGAGATAATCAAAGCTACTAGATTTAAGATTAATCTAGCTCAAGGACATTGAATTCAAACTAAGAATGGAGAAATTAATGAGATTTATGGGTTTCATAGCATGAACAACAATCCTAATAATGCTCCCCCCGCTCAAATACAAAAAAAACACTAAAATCACGTTAAATGCAAGTTTAAACTTTTCTCTTTTTCACCGAAAAAATGAAGATATGATATAACAGCCAACGACGCCCACGATGAAAAATATTAAAGGTATGACGATTAAAAATTCAACTCATTAAAGCAGACTCTGCTCCAGAAGCGCAAGGTCGCTAAAGAGACCAAGCTCTTCAAGAGCGAGGTCTGCTGGCATACTTAGATCAGATCTGTAGGAGTGCTCTGCGGGAACAGTTGCACCATCAGCCGATACATTAACTACTTGGAATTAAATTTTCAAGTCCCAAATATACCTTCAAAATTCAATCAAGGTTGAATCAGCAAAGATCGAATAGGTTATTGAACAATAAACTATATTTCTCACTCAATAGAACTATCGAAACCTCCAAAGTGGGTCCCGTTATTCAAGCTTTTGTCTTAGCTAAAATATAAGATAATTCAAAATAAATTTGGAAGCCTAAGAACCCACACAAAAGGTCCTTTAAGACAAAACTTTACATTTCCAAGCTAATATAGCAATTGGGTTAATCAGAATCACATTTCAAAGTCGTTGACTCAAGTTTTAACCGAAGTCAAACAAAACTCTAGAAGCTCCAAAACACAAAAACAACAAGAAAATACAATTAATTGTCTGGTGATCGTCCTATCAATCCTAGCAAGTCATAAATAGCTTGTAACAACTATAGAAAAACTTAAAATACTAAAAACATTGTAAATCAAAAAAGACCTACAAAGACATTACAATCAAAAATAAGACAGAAAATAAAGTAAATTGGCAAATGCATTCTAATAACGATTTTCAATAACTACAAAGAAATCACGTTCAAGACATTAGAACTTTATTAAAAGAGGGGGGAACACTAATTATATAAAAATAACATGGATACACTGCATAATTGAAATAGATCACCCTTTTTTTCACTTATTGAAAATTTATAGCAAAAAAGTAAATTAAATATTCAGTTTGAAATAATCTATACCAAATGATATATGAAAATTTTCAAATTTCAAATTAATAAAGATGAAAAAGAAAAATATTTTCATTACCATAAAATGAGAGATGTTTATGAAATAACATAATGGAAACTTAATGCATTTGAAATCAAATGTGAATTCATCTGTCATGCCCCAACCCATTGGGCCATCAGGATCCTACTCTAACACCTAGGCATGAGGACCCTTAATCCCCAAACGGTTAAAGACATGCGGAAGTTTAAGAAAAGTGGAGATAAAATAATATAATGAGATTTTTATTAAATAAAGATTTTTCAACGATTCAAGTTAAAACTTGTAAAGTAATGAACACGCTAGGGACTATATTTAAACAACTACAAGAACTTCTAAGATTACAGTGTACAACATGTGATAACTAACTACACAGCTCCCACCACAGGAAAGTAAAATTAGAAGTTGATGGATATTACCTTCGTCTTCACCTATCAAACATTACTAACCTAGCAACCAAGATATGTCAAAAGGCATAGCAACGGTAGTATCAGTACAAACCAACGTACTGGTAGGTATCATCGATCAACCTGATACCCACCGCATGATATAAAGTAATCAACCAGCGGAAACACGCAACAAGAAAGTACGCCCTTCAACCATTGTACTCCAACCTTAATCCTTCCTATATACCCTAAAAATACTATCACCTTATTACGTCCAAACTCACACCTCAATTAAGAGGTGTAAGTAATCGAAGTCAATTTACAAAACTCAACATGAGTTGAGGTCGACCCCACAAAGAATTTCTTTACAGAAAAGGTTTCACTGTCGCGTTTACTCGAATGTTTCTATTATCTCCTAAGAAACTATTATTGAAAGTAAAGTGGAGTTGGTTATAATATTATAGTAACTAAGATTAGAAGTAGACTTCAAATTTAACGGCTAACAAAATATTACGTTACAAAGTTGATTCAGTTGATTATATAGGATTGTCTTCCCCGTAATACTAGTTCTAGTATTCTTTCATAATAAGTATCAGGCAATTCATCTTTACAAAATATATATGAGTTGATTTCATCTGACACTTCTCAGTCTATTCATAAAATTCTCGCTCATGTCCTCTTAGTCCTAGAATGTTACTAATATTTACCCTCGCTTACAATAGTTTGATGTTAAACTTCTTTTCTCTATAACCCAAACCTTAACTCTAATTCGTTAGGTTATTCCAGCTTTTTCCGAACTGCATTTTCTCTTGATGACATATACATGCTTAATCTAATATGTGCACTCATTAGAATACATGAATACAAAAGCTAAACTACTTTTTGTAACCACAAATTACCATTCACTCGTCTTACAAAATCATAGTTGGAATTACATCATGGATCCTACAACCTAAGTCGTGGTATTTAACCACTCATGATTTCACATAAACAATCACAATAAAGAATGAAAACAAGCTAAAAAGGACTTATGATAAACAAGCAAACCAGCAATTACTTTAATAATCTCAAAATCGGGAATCCAAACTTCCAACTAAATTCAATGTCAAATCAAGAATACAAACTTAGAATAATGTATACTAGTTCGGTGTTTAATGTAAGATAAGATAAAAACATGAAAAATGGCCTAATAAATTCAAATAAGTGATTCAAAAAATATTCCTAGACAAAGTAGGACTAAACTGTCGGGCCATTTCACGAATACTTTCACCACCCATCAAGGGCTTGACGATCCATGAAACCCTGTATGGTATTCCCTTGGAACTCACCAAAAGTAAGACTTCAATACTTGAACACTGGAAACTGCTCAACAGGAAACATGACGGATCGTTAAAGAGACCACGAGAGGTACCACAATCCAAAGTTTGGGACTTCTATACCTGCCTATCTGAAAATGCACCACAAGAGGTACCACAATCCATCAAGGGTTTCACGGTTCATGAAGCCCTTTGTGGTATTCACTAAGAATACCCCCTGCTTGAGTCTTCAATCATTGCTTACTGGAAAATGCATCACGAGATCTACCATGGTCCATCAAGGGCTTCATGGTACGTGAAACCCTCAGTAATCTTCACTTTGACTTTCCCACACTTACATCTGTAATGCTAGCACACTGGAAATTGCACCGCGGATGGTATCACGATTCGAGTTGGTCTTTACTACTTGTAGAGGTGTATGTGATGTTCACTTTGTCATCAACTCAAATTCCAGCTTACAATTTTCATTTTCTTATTTTTTTTTTCAATTCCACTTGTTTCAAATGTGCAAATGCTAAAAAAACATTACATTTACATAAATTCACTCAATTTCGATATTAATTCTTAGTTTTCAAGCATCAAATTAGCCAAGATTTTTGAAGCACATCGACACCCTCAAATTAGAACCATTACTTGTCCTCAAGTGATGATAAAACAATACATTCAAACCTCACATCGATCAAACACTTTTGAAACTACGCAACAACAATTATAACAGAATTTGTATCCAAAACCATGAATCTAAAATGCAAGGATCAAGATATGACATCTCATTACTCACACTCAATAATGTTTATGCCTCTGAATTATCAGTTCACACAATCTACTCTCAAATGCAATCACTACGTCCTCACACCAAAGAAGTACCTTACTCACAATTATTTGGACTCAATACTATGCTCACACTCTCAAAGAACTTCTAACACTAATAACAAATTACCATATGCTTGCCCTTACCTTCTACACTCTATCTTTCAAACACCCGGAATAGGATCAATGTAGGACATTATTTGCTTGTAACATAGGCTCAATCAAGGGAATGGATATTTGGTTCTGTGGGTGACTAGTCCCTTGGTATTCCAAGGTATTGTTTTCATACAACTCTTTCCTGCGTGATTCCCTCTTTTTATTTATTTTAGCACATCTGGTAGCCATTATTTCCTTTTGTTTTGTTCTCTTCACACTTTTATGTATATTTTAATTATTAATTTTTTAATACGCAGCTTACTGGTTGAACCTTCTTAATGTACGGATTGTGATCACCCTTAACTTAGGCTTTTGGCCTGAGTTGTGACATCGTACCTTCGGAGAATCAAGGATATGATATGTATTGGGTAAGAACAAAGACTGAATTTTAGGCTCAAATCAGGTTCAAGTGATAAGATTTTTATTTGGTTGATTGAATTTTGGATCTTTACTCGAGCAAGTTCTAGGTTGTGCTCCTAGTGTTAGACTTCAAGCAAAACTTACACATACATGACACGGGACTGCATTTTCCAGTTTCTTGATTCACTAATTAATTGATCATACTAGCAATGTTCAACATGTAAGTATCTAAGATGTCATCTAAAGATCCTAATAGTCAAATCTCATATTAATGTCCTCATTTTTCACATGCTAGATGTTGCACGGATCAATACACAAGATAGACACAAAAATAGCTTAAAACAGAGTCAACCTCTATTCTTTGTTACATCTAGAATAGTCGGTTGCTCACCATCCCCCCCCCCCTTAAAAATAAAGGACTTTTCCCTCTAAGTCAATAAAGAAAAATAAAACAAAACAGGGCTATGAGGAGGGGTCATGCCTACAATGCTTTAGGTACCGGTATCTGGATCAGCATTGACACTTGATACGCTCAAATTACACTTCCCTAAAGAAGTATAATAGGTTGTATCAAGAACAGAACCCAACTATTAGGTTGGGGTCGATCCCACGAGGAAAATGGTTTAGACTTAACTTCATTGTACAATTACTTAGATTTAGTCAAGCATTTTCCAAAAACAGATTATTAAAGGGGGGATTTTGTGAATCAAAAGTCTTTTACTATCTCTAAATAAAACAAGTACTAGGAGTAAAGCTTTGATTTATATCAATTTTTGAGAGAAACTAGGGTGTAAGTGTTCCCATAGGTTCATAACATCGTATTCCTAGCTAACAACAATTCTTCCCTAGTGTTTTGCAAGTGAAGTGATAAGTTAGGTATCTCTAAATCCTTGGTCCGGCATATAGAGAATTTCACCCCATATCTTGGTCCGGCTACGTGTGTTTAATACTACTAAAACCCTTACCTTTACTTCATATTAAGCATCATATTCGATGTATGACTTAGTTATTACTTCGCTCCAATCGAAACTAGCCTATTAGATAGTATCTCATTAAATCTATTTGATAATTCGTTTCCTATAAACTACCTCCTTGGTCCGAAAAGTAGCAATAAGGCGAGTTCCAACGCATGCACTTGTTAAAATGAATTTTAAATGAAAAATTACCAAGTCATGCAATAAACTATTTGAGAATTGTTATTAAGCTAGGTTTACGTTGTTAATCACCCATGGTTCCCACAACCCTATTTCTGGATTTAGTTACTCATACATAGAAGAACAAAATTCATGGTGGAGAAATAATAAATCATGAACTTACTTTGACAAATTCAAAGAATATCCAGAAATTCCACTTGAAACAACAAGAAATCACTTAAAACCACATCTCAAAATTTGAATTAATGCCAAAGTCGAAAAAACCCAATCTCCAAAGAGAAACTAAGAATAGTAGTAATAGAATCCAACCCCAAAAATGAGGTTTTACACCCTATTTATAGAAAATATTGTCCTAAATTAAAAGGAATTAAAATAAGGAAAGTTGTCCAAAAGTGCGATCGATGACCCCCACAGACCGCCGACTGCTTCCGTTAGTCCAGACTTAGCATCTTTTTTTCTTACAGCTGGCATCTTCTTTGAATCAATCGACAAACCAACAGCACGTTCCGTCGATGCGTCTACGATCTATCGATGTCTTTCGTCATTCCATACTTAGAGTTTCTTCATCTTCAGATACTGGGACTATCTCTGATCTAATGGACGATTCAACAAGACGGTCCATCAATCAATTGACGAACTGTCGATCCTTCCGTAGCCCATACTTGGTTATATTTCCCTGAGTTTCTCCAAATGCCTGAACTTTCAGTCGACGGTTACCATCTACGGTCCGTTGATGGAACAACGGGCCATCTATGGCCTTCGTGGGTCACCTCTACACTAAATCTTAGATGTCGTCTGCATTTTAGTTTTGGACACCTTTCCAGTAAAACAAAGATAAAACATATTAAAACTTCTACAAAAAGTCTCTAGACACACACCAATCTTAAGGGGGGAAAATTGAATGTATCGTATCCACAGTACATTATGGACCACACTTGAATCCTGTCCACCCATTAGGTATATTTACGACCAGTATCATGGACCATGGTTCAATCCAAGGGACGCGTAACTGTCTTTGAAAATTACTTGGTCAACCTCCTGCTAAATACTGAGTTTGTGTCAAATCTACGAGGGGTCTAATGGATTGTGGTACCTACCGCAATCCCTGAGATCTTTCATAGATTGTACTTTGTTTTTCTAACGACCTAAAGTACCCCCTAGGCGTTACCAGCATCTTCGTCCTCGAAGAGGACTTAGACAAGCCTTAGAATTTGTCATCACATATCATAGGTCAAAATGTGGGAAAATTAAAACTTTGTATATATACGTAGTGAGGTTTACATAGACCTCTCACATAGGAAGCTTACTTAGACAACATAATAATACATAAGAATTTAGTCTAAATCTTTGTTTCACATTAAAACCATCTAAACGAAGTAAAACATCCAGGCATATTCCTTATACAAATTCAAAGTTGCCACATAGGTCTTACATCAACAACTTCAACAATAGGAGAAAAGAATGTGTTTAGACAATACAAGTATGACTAAGGTAGAGTATGTGTTATCATCCTCGAACTAGAGGACCTACCAAAACTTAAGAGAGTCTAGTACAAACCTTCTTACTTTAGCCTCAACATACCTCAATGGCCCGAAACCTACATTGTTTGGGAAAAAGGGAAGAAATATGGGTTAGTACAGACCACATGTACTAAGTATGGTCCCTATGCATAAAAATCATTAATGTATGAGAAAAGGCACAATTTATTCAAAACCATGCATAACATCCAATAACTCAATATACACATATATGGAACATCATAAATCAACTAAACATATAAGCAAATCAAGCGACATTTGTGCAATGCCAAGAATAAAGCCCCAAAACCCTATCCAAGGCTAAGTATCACCTTAAGCAACCCACTTCATACTTAAAACATATTCCCATATTTTTCATAACATGATTCATGTGTCAGTACTACTCATAGCTTATCAACATAATCATAATCATACTCATAATAGTAAAAGAACACTACTAGAACCATCCCTTAGGATCCCACATGTGCAATGTGCAAGAGAAGTACCATACCCTCCCTCACACTATGTAGTAGACTTTCAGACAACCCTAATAAGAGTTCACATACTTAACTTGTTCATTTACTTTTGCATTGGGAAGGAAGTGCAATAACCGACATGAGACCATGTAAGCTACATGGAATCTGGTGTTCTACTCCCACACTGAAAAGAGAGGGTTAACACTTGCCTAACGTGTAACCATTCGTACATAGCTATCTAGGTAGATCCGCTAAGCTAGAGTCCTATGTGGGCACATAGTTAAAGGTCAAGGAGATTGTTACTAGAAACCTTGACTTGCTAGACGTGGAGGTTTCGATCTCATGAGTCAACACATATTTTGGGAATTCGGACTTACTAACGCGAGGAAACCCATGTGGCAGGCCGGACTTACTAAACGCGAGACCTCCATCTTATTTTCATGCCCTTTCTGTGCTAAGAAATTATTCCCTTTAGTAATCATCTTATTTTATCCTACAAGTTCACATTAGTCTCTTTAGACCCCTATATAAACATCTTATCATATTATCTCATAGGTAATCATAAGTGAGAACAATCCTTTCACTTTAGACTCCACTTCACAAGTGAGTAAACCTTTCACTTAGCACTTCATTATAATCATTAGAAACTACTTTCAATCATATAATATTCGTATCATAACATCCATACATAATTAATGTCTAATTCAATGTCTAAGGGTTAAGGATGAGGAATACTAGCATAAACATCACAACCACACATTAGATTTAGAAACATTACTATCTAAGTAACTCATAATTCACAATTGAATCCAAGAAGAACCAATCAACATACCTTCTTGCGCTCTTCAAAAACCTTCATACTTCCATTACAAAGAATACATAAATAAAAAAGATAAGTTCAATAAGCAATTACATAATTAACAACAATGTAGTCAATCTACTTGTTTCACAATTCCCCCTAATAATAAAAGGTTTTCGTAAAACTGGGGAAAGACATGGGTCTAGGTAAAACTCATTGGAAATCATCAATTAACCGTAAATATATACTTAAACACATTAATTCATCATAATTCATCACAACTGATTCATAATTTAGTTTTTCAAAGAAGACCTGTGTGAGAAGAAATATCATAATTTTGGGGGATTTAGAAATCATCTTTTGAGGGACCTCTTGGGGAAAGGAATTCCAAGAATGAAAGAAACCATATCTTAGAGATGATAAAGACACAAAATTGGGTTGGAAACTTGAATACTTGGCCTTCTTATTGCAACTCTAATGGTCTTCAATGGAGGTTTCAGGAAGAGAGAGTTTGAGAGAAATGAGAGTGATTTTTTATTTTAATTTTTGGGATTGGATTTGTGTCTTAGAAATGACTTAAAACTGACCCTAAAACTTTATGTAATTACCCTTTAAATTACCCAAAAGACACTTCAGTTAATTGGGTCCTTTTGTGAAGTCAAATTGTCTTAAAAACGACGCGAACGGATCTGGGAAGTTATTGCGCGTCGCAAGGAAAATTCCACATTTTTTTCAAAAATTTGGATTGAGGTAGTGGACCTCGTGGAGGCCCTGCATCACAAGGCAAATTTTTGCCTTACTTCTGTTGTCTTTGCAGCTTTGGCTGCGTCAGAGACCTCCATATCTTGACTGGACGCAAGCTGCTTTGGCAGCCTGCTCGCCAAGGTTCGGGTCCTCCTCAAGGACCCTTCCGGTGATCCTTGGGGAGTCGTGACTGGACGTTTGGACCTAATATACTATATTTTACCTAATTAAAGTCTTTTTACAAGTTTTAGACTTAATATGACCCTTCCAATCCTTCACCAAACATAGGGACGTCTACTAGTTCAATTTCGCTAGTTTGCGGACGTTAAGGCCTTTCTTTGATGTTTTGGATCTAATACTTCTCAAACAAGTTATTTACACTTAATTGGGTCTAAATTCATCATTATTCAACATCTAAAGATCTAGTATAGCTCATGAAATTTACGAGGTGTTACAGTTTAGTATATTTTTTAATTTTTTTTGTCACGACCAGGGAGCACCTCCTAGAAGTGACACGGCGTACTTGACCTCTGGGAGGTCTTATACAAGTCCTTAGACATCATTCATTACATATATATTAAAAGCAGCAAAGAATTAAAATATTTTCTTCAAAACATAATGCGAAAGTCATTTCATAAAATGGAATTTCTAACGTATGTCTCAAAAACCATCTGACAACATCAGTACAAATGTCTTCGGACGCAGCCACAATAGTCTAAAAATAGAAAAGAACATAAAAGAAAATAGGGGTGGTGTCCTCAGATGCTATGAGGACTCACTAATCTTCACTTCTTAGAAGCATTAGAAACTCTACCCTTCAAAGCAAATCAATCTCCTCAAGACCCTACATTGGATTAGAATGTAGGAAAAAAATGTGTTAGTAAGAATGCACAAAGTACGGAAACTATCATAGCAAACATAAGATAGTTTTTGATTTCAACTTTTGGGATTTGATTTGTGTCTTAGAAATGACTTAAAACTGACCCTAAAACATTATGTAATTACCCTTTAAATTATCCAAAACACCCTTCACTTATTGGTTCCTTTTGTGAAGTCAAATTGTCTTTAAAATGAGGGAAACGGATCTGAGAAGTTATTGCGCGTCGCGGGGGCAATTCCATATTTTTTTTAAAAATCTGGATTGAGGTAGTGGACCTCGTGGAGGCCCTGCGTCACGAGGAAAATTTTTGTCTTAATTCTATTGGCTACGCAGATTTGGTTGCGTCAGGGACCTCCATATCTTGCCTGGACGCAAGCTGCTTTGGCGGCCTGCTTGCCAAGGTTCGGGTCCTCCTCAAGGAACCTTATGGTGGTCCTTGGGGAGTCGTGACTGGACGTTTGGACCCTATATACTATATTTTACCTATTTAAAGTCTTTTTACAAGTTTTGGACTTAATATAACCCTTCCAAACCTTCACCAAACATAGGGACGTCTACTAGTTCAATTTCGTTAGTTTCCGGACGTTAAGGCCTTTCTTTGATGTTTTGGCTCTAATACTTCTCAAACAAGTTATTTACACTTACTTGGGTATAAATTCATCATTATTCAACATGTGAGCTCTAGTATAGGTCATGAAAATTATGAGGTGTTACAATTTTGTAAATTTTTAATTTTTTTGTCACGACCAGGGAGCACCTCCTAGAAGTGACACGGTGTACTTGACCTCTGGGAGGTCTTGTACAAGCCCTTAGACATCATTCATTACATATATATGAAAAGTAGCACAGAATTAAATTTTTTTCTTCAAAATATAATGCGGAAGTCATTTTATAAATTGGAAGTCTTTCTAACGTATGTCTCAAAAACTATCTATGACAACATCAGTACAAATGTCTTTGGACGCGGACACAAAAATCTAAACATAGAAAAGAACATAAAAGAAAATACGGGTGGTGTCCTCAGATGTTATGAGGACTCACTAATCTTCACTTCTTGAAAGCCTTAGAAACTCTACCCCTCAAAGCAACTCAATCTCCTCAAGACCCTATATTGGATTGGAATGTAGGCAAAATATGCATTAGTAAGAAATGTACAAAGTACGGAAACTATCATAGCAAACATAAGATACCTCAAAGGGTTAGTCAATAATAAACATAATCAGAACAGATAATAACATAGAATAACATGAATATCATAAGCATAATAAGTCATTATATAGCATCTTTAAGTTCATACTTAAATCATTGTCCTTCTTACTCAGGTGAACTACTTCACAAGCCACCTCCAAGTATACTTGTGCAAGGCTAAGGTAGCATCCCATACTACTGCCAAAGCTAAGTACCTCTCTTTGGTCATTCTTGATCATAATCCACTCTCATAATTAAGACCTAAGTTCTTAATAACAAATGAGAACTATTCCCCTAGATCACCTCAAGGCACACTTGTGCAATGCATGTGAAGCATCCCATTCTACCTCACACAATAAGAACATCTTGAAGTCACCCTATCCTCTTTTATCAACTATAGGTGTCCCTAGTAGACCTACTTCACATTGACAAGGAACTATCATTTTAAGTAAATAATGTCATGGAAAGCAACCATAGCAACTACCCAATCTAAAAATGCATCTCATAGGGGTCATATCATAGGTAGCTTCAAGTATACTAATGTCATATATGGATGGCATCCCATACCACCTTCCATACTATGTACTTCTCTAGACTAACCTAATCCAAGATAACCTATCTTTCACTCTTCTTATTAAGCTTAACATATTAACCTTATAGACCTACTATCATGGATAACATCTTAACATACAATCCAAGCTAACAAGGAAGGATTTACAAGTACCAACCTAATTACCATGCAACCAATCATGTAGATGCAAGCTAACCATACAATATCATGGATCCTCAACCCTAAGCTACCATAAGAAACCTATCTCAAGCTATTCCATGAAATGCACCTTGCATGCAAATTAAGATACCTTTTGGAGAGTATAGGACTTTCCCCTAAAGCTACCATGAAATGGTTTTGGCCAAACCAAGTAAAGCTTTAATGATCAATCATCCTTGCAACACAAGACTAAGCTAAACATTGGAGATCTTGATTCATCCATCCCAAGCTACCATGAGTAATTCAACTCAATCTTCGATGAGATCTACCATCTCAAGCTATCACATCTTGGTCTTATCTTACCAAGTCAATTACACAAGAATTGACTATTCGATACAACTTCAAGTTATTCTAGTCTATCATGCCTTGCTTCATTTTAGGTTCTTCAACCTAGAATTCATCTATGTGATGGAACTTTCTTCCCCTAGCTTATTAATGTCTAAGTGAAGTATAATAACTCATCACAATCCCCTGATAATGACTTCAATCCCAAAGCTCTAACAACAATGATATAAAAACCCTACAATCAAAACTAACTTCATTATATCATAATCCATGTCCAATTACAAGTCATTTCATACAATTTGATCATTATAAGGTAATTCTAGTCATACTTTGATCACATAGGTTCAATACCAACTTTACAAGTCAAGATCCGCCTTAATCAATTAGGCCTAGTTCAATTCATATCTAGGTGATCCTATTATGATAAATTATAATACAATACCATTGAATTAAGAAGATCAACTTAGAACCTTCAACCTTGCCTCTAATGGCCGAAACATACCGTGATCACCTTCATCATCAAATATTACAATTCACCATGAAAACCTCATGAAAACATCACATAATAATCATATGAAAATAATTGAATTCTACCCACTAGATTGGGATCATAATCAAGCCTTACCACAATGCAATCATAAACCTCTCTAGATTGGAATCTTTTGGATTTACAATTGAGGAAAACTAAGGGGGACTCAGTGATTGAAAGAATCCATGGATGAATAAGCTTCATATCCCTTAGATTAGAGCCTTAAACCAAACTTGAATCCTTGGTGAATTTTGTCCTAGATTCTGCCTCCAATTTCTTTTGTTCTTCTATGGTGTTCTTTAGAGATTTTTGGAGAGAGACAAGATTTGATTTGAAGGAGATCTTTTATTGTTTAAATAGACAATATATACCTAAAACCACCTAAAATAACTGCCCATGCATTTATTTTAGACGTGGGTTGAATTACCAAATTCACCCCTAGCCATGCCGAGACACCTCCAGGAAAGGTTGTAGGCTCAATCGACGCCTGCTAGCGACGGACCGTTGATGGAATGACGGCTCCATCCTGCAGGTTTGTCATTTTTTATAGAGACCACACATTTTGGGAGCTTAGCTCCCATGCCTAAGTGTGGAGAAACGATCGCCATCTACGGAGCATAGACCAATAAATAGGGCGTCGTTTGGGAGGTCGTCATTCAAACACTGCCAAGGTAGTGACTGCCAGCTTTTGGGTCCTCCTCAAGGACCCTTAGAGTGGTCCTTGGGGATTCGTGCCTAGACATTTACATCCTAAATACGTCCATCTATATGTTAAAAACCTTTCCTATCAATTTGAACTCCAAACACTACTTAATACCCCATGAAACATACTAAGGCACACTAGTACATCTAGAGGCTAACTTTCGAACGTCATGGACGTTTGACCTCCAAACTCCTCAAACTTACTTCTACTGCAATAATTTAACCATTTTTAGACCTTATGAGCTCATGAAACACATTTTAGGCTCAATTTTGACCTAATTCATTTTGGGGTCCTTACGTTTTTGTACTCTTATTTTTGTCTTTTTTTTTGTGGCCCTTCGTAATGATTTAGTTGACGACATTCTTAAGGCAAGACGTCACAATGTAATTAGACCAGGTAAGTCTAAGTACTCGATAGTGTGTCGTCTTATTGAGTTTTATTCTGATTGGTGTTATATTTCTCAGGTATTATGCCTCTCTGAAGAGAGAATGCAAACAAATCTGCCCCCACTACTTCTTAATTAGATGTCATGACGAAGACGAGTCTAGTAGTTCCTAGGTAAAAGTAAATACCACCATTGAGGATCACTCACCTTAGGATACTAGAGCACAAACAAAGAGGAAAATTCTCCAGGACACTCCTCTAGTTTTAAGAGGGAGGAGGTCGTTCCAGTAGCAGTGACAATCGGGTAGTGAATTGGATGTTTGTTAAGGTAACAAGTTCCGGTAGCAGTGACAATCGGATAGTGAATCGGATGATGGTTAAGGTAAAAAGTCTATAGATAATTCGGGGGGAGTGCATAATATAAAAGTGGTTCTCAAGAAGATGCTAATACATCTCCACATGCAGTAGTACCAAAGGCTAACTTTTGAGCTCATATAAAGACATGTTCAGAAGAGGGAGATGATGAGGTCACTCAAGATGATACAATGGTTCAATATGTCAATGCACATGATTTGACCAAGCGCATGGACAATAACTGATTGGTTATTTCAAGGTTATGTGAACAGTGAACAGGTCGGAGGATTTCTTCAACGAGGGAATTATGAGCAAGTCAGGGGGATTCAAGAGAAGACCACTTATATCTGAGACTAGAGTAATGATGGCAGATATCCAGGCCTTTCCCGAGATCTTCAATAGATTCATCAATTAGAGAGGATGAACAATGATCCCGTGGAATACATAGGCCATCTACCTAGAGAGTACTATGCTAGATAGGTTGCCACTCTAAGAAACCTGGTTGCAGAAACATAATCATTGAAGAGAGCACAAAAATCACTTGCAGGTGCCTTTGACCCTTTTGATGCAACCACCATGAGGGGAATTTTCTGGATATCTCTAAGGAATCGATCAATAGGATGCTACATGGCCTCGAGTATACAACATTGGATTTTGTAGGTTTATTTAAGGGGAAACACAATGTTTTGACGAGTGAATTGGAGATGGACGACTCGACGTCACGAGAGCATATCATCCGTTTGATTACCGGTAATATTTCTATAGAAAGAGAAGCAGTAACATGTGTGTTTGACCCACATGCTCTAATTACAAAGGCATCCCTCACTTTTCCGGCCAAGGTCTAGTGGTCAATAGTTTAAGCTCAATTTCCCCCACTAGAAATGATAATACATTGTCTCCATCATCAGCGTCATTGGTTGCTTGCCTCATGGTCGGTTACTTGGTGAATACGGGTTATATAATCGTCAAAAATATGCGAGATAGTGTGCTAAATGAGCAAGTATGTTTGTCGTTTCCCTATCTTGATAAGGAAGCTTTGTTTTCAAGTGAACATTCCTCCAAAGAATTTTGTGCATAAACCGGTGGAGTCATCTAAGATAACTGCAACTTCAAAAATTCAGGATGTCAAAAATTCTCTCGTATGGAGAAAATCTGGTGCGGTGGGACCATTAGCGGTCGTACCCCACACTCCTGTAGTTATCCCATAGGTTGCAGGTCAAACAGAGCAGGGTGAGCCATCACATTCAACTTCATGATCACCATCACTATCGCCAGCTTCAAACTCCCAAGCTACAAGTACAAATATCATTATCCCGACTACTTTCCTTGAAAGGTTAGTTGCAGATCAACATCAGACTAGGACGTTAGATGACCAAATTATCCATCGGATGCCCCATCGCATATAATGTGATGTCTTTGCCACAGCGAAGAGTATAATGGTTGAAATGCGGAAGGAGTTTGTTGTTTTGAAGAATAGGATGGATAGCTTGGAGGCCCATGCCCAAGCATAGTTGCAGGCTGTTGGCTAAAGAAATAATGAAGAGTTCAAGAAGAAGTTGGCCGAGATGCAAGCCCAAGTTGCTAAACTGCACGAAAAGCCAGAACATGTGCCCATTTAAGTCATGCCATACTCATTAATGAAGATATTCGATGATCAACCTACTACTCAGTCTCTTAAAAATATCAGGGGGACCTCTCTAAAGGCAAATCCTATAAGAGAAAACACAAAGCTGGAGAACCAGGTGAGGAGACACCTGCTAACCTAGACATAGAGGAAAAAGGGAAGGAAAAGAGAGCTTGTATAGCATCAAAGAAAAAAGCTTGAGAAAAAGAAGCACGTGAGCAACAACAATGCGATGAAACTTTAGTTAGAGCTCCTAGTAGTGGAGCACCTGCCCCGGCAAGTGGAAGCCAACCTGAATATAAGTCAAATTATGAGAGTTCACCCGTTGATAAGAGTAACAATGTTGATCCAGAGACCGGTACCTAGAGCCTCGTGGGCATGACCCCTTCTCATAGACTTGTTTTGTTTTATTTTTATTTGTTGACTTTGAGGGCAAAGCAAAAAGGTTTAGACTAGACTCTCCAAGTTTTGGTAGGTTCTCTAGTTCGAGGATGATACAACATACTCTACCTAAGTCATACTTGTATTGTCTAAAGACATTCTTTTCTCTCCTATTGTTGAAGTTGTTGATAGAAGCCCTACGTGGAAACTTTGAATTTGTATAAGGGCTATGCCCACATGTTTTACTTCGTTTAGATGGTTTTAATGTGAGACAAAGGTTTAGACTAAATTCTTATGTATTATTATGTTGTCTAAGCGAGAAGCCAAAGTAAGCCTCCTATGTGAGAGGTCCATGTAAACCTCACTACGTATATATACAAGGTTTTAATTTTTCCACATTTATGACCTATGATATGTGATGACGAATGCTAAGGGCTTGTCTAAGTCCTCTTTGAGGACGAAGACGCCGGTAACACCTAAGGGGTACATTAGGCGTTACAAAAACAAAGTACGACCTATGGAAGATCTCACGGATCGTGGTAGGTACCACAGTCCGTTAAACCCCTCGTAAATTTGACACAAACTCAGTATTAAGCTGGAGGTTAACCAAGTAATGTTCACGGACGGTTAGGAGACCCTTGGATTGAACCACGGTCCATGATGCTGGTCGTAAATATACCTAATGGGTGGACATAGTTCAATTATGGTCCACAATTGGTTACACGGCTCGTGGTAGCTTCCACGGTCCGCAAAACCTGACGTGGTCTTACACTTGGCCAGTGTTTTAGTCATATTTTTCCCGCATTCACTATATCACACATCTACAACACCAACCATCATTTTTACACAAGATCGCAACAAACACTTATCCACACATCACCACTTTTCATAACTAATTCAACTAAACTACATCAAATTAGAACCAGCTTAGACAAACACATTTAGCATGTAATTACGACCTACTGTGATCATACCCACATACGAAAAAATTCAACCTTATACAACACAAATTGACCCACAACAATTCAATATCAATTAAGATTAATAATCACAAGATCATCTTAATCTCAATTAATTCAAAGTAAATCTAACTTATAAGGATAAAAGAACTGAACTGAACTGATTCATAATACTACCTGGAATGTTTTAAAAGTTTAAACATTTAGCGTGGCCAAAATGTCAACACAAGTCTTTAACATAAGAATGAAAATGTAAAGACTACTAAACTACTTACTGTCTACAAAGACTTTAAATTGACTAAGATGAATGTTGGAACAAACCCCACCACATTCTATTGAACTAACTAGAAAGCAATAAAAGACGTCCTCCAAAATGCAAGGAGGCTCTCCAAATGACTCTATGATGCTTAACTGGATCAACGGTCATTGGATGTCGATCCTCGTGTCTGCATCATAATTGTCACGACCAGAGAGCACCCCTCTAACGCGACCGACGTCGTCGTCCTGCTCGGAGGACTCAGAAAAGCCCTTAGCATTCGTCATAATATGTCATCAGTTAAAAATGCGAAAAATTAAAAACTTCTTGCATATACTAAGTGAGTTATACTTAGACCTCTCACATAAAAGCTTACTTAGGCTTTTCTTATAGCAACATGATAGCATACATACGATATTCTAAAATTTGTCTCACATAAAAACCATCTAAAGAGTGCGAGTTGGACTTAGCCAATAAAATGTCAATACGGCATATAAACCCTACTACAATGAAATCCAAAGAACATTAAACAGCATAAAGAGTATTCTTAAAAACTACTAAAGTCTTCATATGCTAAAATAATGAAAATATAGCATCCCCAAACATAAGGACCTACCAGCACTTGGAGAAAGAGTTCCAAGCTTCGTCAATCGACCTTCTTAATCTTCATAGTCGAAACATACATTTGTAGTAATATAAAGTAAGGGGTTAGTACGCCACATGTACTAGGTATGGGTATATGCACATAAACATTATGTAAGGACATGCATGAAAAAGGACCAGTTCTTTAGAAAACATGCTAAGTCATTGAAAGCCTTTTATGCACATACAATAAAACATATACAAGATAAAGATCACAACAACATAAAGCATGATCATAACCAAAGACATAACATCATAACATCTTATTAACATCTCATATTAAATAGTGCATATCAACTTAACATACAAAACACTTACCAATAATCTCATCCCAAATCTACAAGTACAATGATCATGTTAAGCCCCATAACCCCACATAATCAAGTAAACAAGATAGGAGACCATAAGTAATGTTTAGCTTCATAAAACTTACATCATAAGTAGTCATCATAATATATAGCAACATAGACCATTTCATGTTCATTAACATAGCCAACATCATATAAAAGTAACATATCATATCATAAGCATTATACATTTCATGTTATCATATTACATAAGGCGATCTCCTAGGAATTCCCTTAGAGTCAACTTTTGCAATGTCTAGGTAGAGTCCCATACCCCTACCTATACTAAGTAAACTCCTCAAGTCACCCTAGTCAATGTCCATTTACTTGTCTTTCATTTTTCTTGAGGGAAAAATCGCCTTAATCGACATTAGACCATGTGAGCTAAATATGGAATCCGGTGTCATGAAACCCCACACTGAAAGAAGATGGTCTACCGGCCAAAGTAGAACCAAAGCATGAACATAGAACTCTAGGTGGATCCACTAGCTAGTATTCCTTAGGTGGCAACATAGTTCAAGAACTAGGAGATATATTAGAGACCCATAGTTCCAGGTTACATGGAGGCTTCTATATCATGAGAATCATTGTGAACCTACCTTCCAACTAGGGAAAGGACACCTCTCATATCTAGTTCATCGGTGCTAAGCTAAATTCCCTTTGTGAATAACCTTAAGTCATCATTTATTCATAAATCTTATCATAGGTCATACGAGATTAATTCTTTGTATAAACATGACCAAAAGCTCTTTAGGTTTAGATGAGAATATCCTTTCATCTCAACTTCATTTTTGAGATTAACATATCATAATCATAGTGTGTAAGGCATACAAGATAAACATCATCAACTTGCATTATCATATCTTTACCATGATCTCACGTTCAACATATTCATAGTCCATCATATATTTATGGAAACATCATACATACTTAAATTCATAACAATATAAAGTATAGGCCGACACCAACATAATAGAGAAATCATGAATTTACAAGACTTACCAAATTACTTCCAAGAATCTTCATCAAGAACTTTACATTAAATTCATAACAATCATCCAATAATATGGTGAAATACTCAATAACACAACCAATCCCAACCACTTTAGTCATACACAAGATCAATTCATAGTTAGGGTTAAGGTAAAGGGTTCATTTATGAGTTCATTCAACTATAGTTCCAGTTCCTACATTTTCATGACATTAAGTAATAGACATAACATAATTAAATTCATTATTTAGGGAGGGAACATACTTCACACGAAAATCATCCATTAAATATCAATTACCCGACAATACATACTTAATTAGACATATAAAATCATAGTTTTTTATCATTATTCGTACATCTCAAGTTTGGAAGAAAACCCACTTATAGAGTAAAAACCCTAGGAATTGAATTGTTGGAAATCATCTTTGAAAGAACCTCTTGGGGAAAGGAATCCGAAGAGTGACAAACTCATACCTTATTGATGATAATTCCACGAATTTTGAAAGAAAATCTTGAATTGTTCGTCTTCTTCCTCAAGGTTTTCTTGCTCTACAATGGAGTTTGAAAAAAGAGAGTTCTTGAGAGAGATGAGAGGGAATTTGTTTAATCTGATTTGAAGTGCGTGAAGGTGGTCTAAAACTGACCTAAATTAATTATAAACTCGTCCCTTAATACCCAAAATACCCTTCACTTAAATGGGTGTTTTGTGAAGTTAAATTGACTTAAAAATGACACGGACGAATTTGGGAAGTTGTTGCGCGTCGCGGGGTCAATTTCACATTTACTTTTGAAAATAATAGTTAAGTGAAAGAGTGTTGTGGAGTCTCCGCATCGAGAGGAAACTATTAGGCCTCCATGTGTTGGATGCACGTTGCGCAGCAGCCCTCATTTCCTGGATGTGCGCAGGCTGCCATGTTCAGGTTCTCTTCAAGGACCCTTCGGTTGGTCCTTGGGGTGTCGTTATCGGAAGTTTGGAGTATTTGTACTAAATATTACCTATTTAAAGTCTTTTTACAAGTTTTGGACTTCATTTGACACTCACAAACCTTCGTCAAACATAGGGACATCTACTAGTTCAAATTAGCTAGTTTCCGGACTTCAAGGTCTTTCTTTGTCGTTTTGGCTCTAACCTTTTCCAGTTGAGTTTGATACATTAATATAGATCTGGAAAAATCATCTTAATAATTATTTAGTAGGTGAAACTCTAGTCTAAATCATGGAACTTCCGGAGTGTTACAATATTATGATGCAGGCCAACAGGCATCAGTAAATTGAATGTATAAGTATGCGAGTTGGAATGCTAACTGACACTTAAGTATGAAAAAGAGTAAGAAAGAACACTTACCTTGGCTCTGTTCATCTCATGATTTACTAACTCTTATTAAATATATGCATTTTAAAAGTAAATACGATAAAAAGAACAACTAACTGAAACATGTTGTAAACTTTGACTGTATACCAGTAATATCTAAGATGTATGTAAAAATACAAAGAACTGATGTGTATAGAAATGCAACACTTCCATGGGAGCTTATCTGTCCAACAACCATCACGTATGAGCTATAGTGATGATACAACGTTACTCGGCCCATGTTGCCCGACCATTCTAACTTGCCAGAGTATAGGACCTGGGCTGCCTAATGGATCCACTAGTAAATTGTTAGAAGGGTTCATCTAAAAAGTATGATCTTTTTTTACCCATGATGGCTACATCGTTTTCATGGAGACTTGAGTTAATATGAAATCGCATCCCCACATCGTTGTTCAATACTACTCCCAAAAATATACTAGCTCTTATGTTTATAAAACATATTGATTCTGTGATTTGAGATTAGTGCTCAAAACTTAGCTTTAAAAGCTCTCTTGGAATTAATGTTCCCTTTCTCTTATTCAAAATTGTTTTGGAACTATTAGTTTAATCTTAACTTAAATGGTTAAAACATTTATAAACTCTTAGGGAATACTTAGTTCCATTATAGTTTTTGATATATGAACTCAACTCTTAGGAAATACTGAGTTCCCTTATATTACTTTTGAAAGAAGATCTTCAATTCTTTACTCTTTACTTTACTTGAAACTTGGGCCTTAAAACAAAGTTAAAACATTTCTCAAAGAATAATGAAACTTGAAATGAACTTCTTATCATTATCGTTTCTCTTTACTTAACTTTATTCTTAAGTCTTAAAACAATGTTAAAAGTATTTGTAAAAGAATCCTTGAAACAACTCTAAGATTTCTCTAGACTTGGCTCTAAACGTTCCTTGAATTTGAAGTTATGGATTCAAGGTTGTAATTCATGTTTCTGGATGATTTCGATGTGTTTAGAAGTCATTTAAAGTAGTTGGAATCAATGGGAAGTGTTAAACATTTTAGAAAACCTTAAACGGACGAAATAACAAAAACTGGATGAAGAATAACATTTTGGGCGCGTCCGGGGTGTGCTGCGCCACACTGCTGACACGGCGCCCCAGCCCACCTAGCACTATGGGGGTGTGTCACGCCAACCTGTTCCTTAGGCAAAAATATGTCGAAATATTCCTCTAGTTTTCTGACCTTAAATCGTTTTAATTTGATTCTTCCTCTCAAATTCACTTTAGATTAATGTTCTCACATCATATATACAAGGATCTAAACCAATGATTTCAAGAACCACAGCTAGATCATCAAAGAACTCCTAATCTCAACTCATGTTCAAGAAGGAAAGCAATTCAAGAACAACATTTAAGAACATTCAAAAATCTAATCTTTTTACGATTAAATCATGCTAAAAAAAATATGATTTATGGAAGACTCACATACCTCGATATGGATCCCCCCTGACGAATTCCACTAGCGAAATCTTGGCGTTCTTGAAGAAATCTTGTTCTTCCTCTTCTCTTCTCTTTTCTCCCAAGCCCCAAGTGTTCTCAAATTTTCTAAAACTGAATTGGGACTTGGTTTTACACCTAATAAACACCTAAAATTAAATAGGCAATACTGGGGTGAAAAAACAACTCTACCCTTACTAAAATCTGGATTGGACTTTCCTCAGCCCAACAGTCCGACTTCCAAAAGTCATATCTCCCTTATAGACATGGAAAATGCGGAAGATTGACGCCGTTGAAAAGATATTCCCAAGTGCTTTCCAATCATATAAAGAACTCACAATAGCTCCTCTTGAGCTGGGAGTTATGGCTGTTTGAAAATGACCAAAACTCATTTTTTCAAAATCAGGAAATTTTCCAGATTCCCCTATTTATTTCCAAAAATGATTATTCTTGGTTACTTTTCTTACTCTTAGTTATTTAAAGTTACGATATGTTACAATATCTCCCCCTTAGGAACATTCGTCCTCAAATGAGAACTCTTTCTCTGAGTTAAGGGTAGTAACATCATTTCAGCTCTCAACAACAAAAGCAAATAACAACATGCTTAGATGTAGTCATTATAAAACGTTAAGAAGAGAAAAATACCTTGTTATGCATTCTCTCCGAATTCAATAATATGTGGATCTTTCATATCCTCCTCAGCTTCCCAAGTCGCTTCTTCAACAAATTGGTTCCTCAAAAGAACCTTAACTTATGCAACTTCCTTTGTTATCAACTTGCAAACTTAACGATCCAAAATCTAAACCGGAACTTCTTCGTAGGATATGTTATCCTTAATCCCAATGTTTTCAATTGGAACAATCAATGAAGGATCAACCAAGCACTTCTTCAACATAGAAATATGGAATATAGGATGAACAACCGCTAATTCTTGGGGTAGCTCCAACTCATAAGCCACATTGCCCACTCTCTTCTTGGAGACTATATAATGTCCAATATATTAGGGACTAAGTTTCCCCTTCTTACAAAACGTCATAACACCCTTCATTGGTGAAACTTTCAGATACACCCAATCATCCACCACAAATTCTAACGGCCTTTTCCTAACATATGTGTAGGGCTTTTGGTAACTGTGTGCCATTTTCAATCTTTCCTGAATTACCTTCACCTTCTCCATAATCTGGTGAACTAGATCTGGTCCTATCAACCCTATTTCACCAATTCCGCACCACCCAATAGGAGATCTGCATATTTTCACATAAAGAGCTTCATATGGAACTATTTGGATACTCAAATCGTAATTTTTTTGTAAAGGAACTCAACGAGAGGTATGCAATCATACCAATTCCCTTTGAAATAGATCACACAAGCTCTCGATATATCCTCCAATGTATGGATAGTATGTTTTGCTTGTACATCCGTCTGAGAATGAAAAAACAATGCTTAAGTTAACATTTGAACCCAAGCCTTTCTGAAATGATTCCAGAACTGTGCAGTAACTTAGGCACCTCTATCCGAAATAATGGAGATCAGAACTCTATGAAGTCTTACCACTTCTTGAAGTTACAGCTAAGCATAATCCTCGACCGAATAGGTAGTCTTTACTGGTAGGAAATGGGTTGAATCTGTCATTCTAACAACAATAACCCAAATAGAATCATGCTGCGTGCGAGACCTTGGAAAGCCTATTGTCAAGTCCATATTAATCATCTCCCACTTCCATTCTGGAATTTCTATATTTTGAGCCAAACCTTCGGACCTTGGTGTTCTACTTTCACTTGCTGGCAATTCGGGCACTTGGCAACAAACTCGGCTATGCCCTTCTTCATTCCTTCCCACCAATAAACATCTCTTAAATTGCAGTACATCTTTGTGGAACCCGGATGGATGAAATATCTGGAGCTATCAGCTTTTTCCATGATCCTCTCTTGGAGTTCATCAACCCTAGGTATGCACACCTACCTTGATACTTTAGCACACCATCTCCCCCTTGTTCAAAAGCGAATACTCTTTGCTTATGAACATTTGCCTTCAAATCATGCAAAATGGGATCTTGGTCTTGCTTTTCTTTCACCTTACACATTAGTGAATATTCAGCCCCATTAGTCATCACTATCCCTCCTCTGGAATCCATAGGTTTGTGTCCCAGGCATGCAAGTTTGTGCACATCTTTAGCTAACTCCCTCGTTTCTTCTTTAACATGGGCGGTACTAACCATGGACAACCTGCTTAAGGCATCAACAACCATATTAGCCTTATCTTGGTGGTAAAGAATACACATGTCATAATCCTTGAGTAATTCTAACCACCTCCTCTGTCTAAGTTTTAGCCGCCTCTGAGTGAACACATATTGGAGGCTCTTATGATCAGTAATATGTCAACATGAACACCATACAAGTAGTTCCACCATATCTTTAAAGCAAAACCTACTAAAGCCAATTCTAAGTCATAAGTTAGATAATTCTTCAAATAAATATTCAACTGTCTGGAGGCATAAGCTATAACTTTGCCATTTTTCATCAACACACAGCCTAAGCCAACTATTGATGCATCATAGTACACCACAAAACCTTGAGTACCCTCTGGTAAGGTCAAAACCAGAGCGGTAGTCAATCTCTTTTTCAACTCCTGTAAGCTTTTCTCACAAGCTTCAGAGCATTGAAACTTGACTGTCTTCTGAGTTAGCTTGGTCAAAGGAGAAGACATAGATGAAAACCCTTCAACAAATAACCTATAATAACTAGCCAAACCCAAGAAACTTTTTATATCCGTTGGAGATGTGGGTCTAGGACAACTCTGAACTGCTTTTATCTTCTCAGTGTCAACTTGAATCCCATCACCAAAAATAATTTGGCCCAAGAATGGACAGACTTAAGCAAAAACTCACACTTGGAGAACTTGGAATATAACTCTTTAGCTCTCAAAGTTTGAAGAACTATCTTGAGGTGACTATCATGATCTTCTTTATTCCTTGAATAAATCGGTATATCATCAATTAAGACGATGACAAACAGATCTAAATAAGGTTTGAAGACTCTGTTCATAAGATCCATGAATGTTGTAGGTGCATTTGTCAAATCAAAGGACATAACCAGAAACTCATAATGCCCATACCTGTTTCTAAAAGTTGTCTTTGTAATGTCGTATTCCCTTACTTTCAATTGATGGTAGCCTGATCTGAGATCAATTTTTTAGTAGCAAGCATCACCTTGAAGCTGGTCCAAAAGATCATATATCCTTGGAAGGGGATACTTATTCTTGATGGTCACCTTAGTCAATTGGCGGTAATCTATACACATCCTAAGGGAACCATCTTTCTTTCTCACAAATAAGACCGGAGCGCCCAAGGTAAGACACTTGGTCAAATAAATCCCTTATCCAACAAATCTTTCAATTGCTCTTTCAGCTCTGCTGGTGCCAGTCGGTATGGCGAAATAGAGATAGGACAAGTATCTAGAATGATGTCTATGCCAAAGTTGTTTCTCTCCCAGGAGGGACTCTGAGTAGATCATCATAAAAGACTTCTTGAAACTCACTGATTATAGGAACTGACTGAAGGGGGGATACTTCAGCACTTGAGTCATTAACTCGAACAAAGTGATAGATACACCCCTTGGAAACTAACTTTCTTGCCTTTAGGTATAAAATGAATCGACCCTTAGGCACTGCTGAACTACTGCTCCACTTTATGACAGGATCATTTGGAATCTGAAACTTGACAACTCAAGTTATGCAATCTATTGATGCATAACGGGCATGGAGCCAGTCCATACCTAGAACGACATCAAAATCTACCATGTTTAACTCTATCAAATCAGCCATGGTACTCTTGTGACTGAAAAAATAGGACAATCACGATAGACTCTTTCTGCTAGAATGAATTCACCAACAGGTGTGGAAACACTGAATGGTTCGCTAAGATGCTTAGGGATAAATTAAAAGTTCATAGCAATATAGGGAGTTACAAAAGATAAACTTGTTCCTGGTTATAACAATGCATGAATAGTAAGGTAAAAGATTCTAATCATATCAGTGACAACATGTGGCAAATCTTATTGTTCTTGGCGATTATTGAAAGCATACAAGCGGTTTGTTCCTCCGCCAGCACCAGAAGTAGCTCCCCTAGATGCAGCCTTCTCTGGTGGAGTAACTGATGAAGACTGGGCTCTATTACCCCCACTACCACCGCCTTGCTTACTCTTGGGACATTCTTACATGAAATGTACGGTCTGACCGCACTTGAAATAACCCGCGGAGACTTCATGGCAAATGCCAGAGTGATTTATACCACACTTGGCGCAAGCAAATGGCGTACTACTTCCTTGCGCCACACTACCTTGTGAATATACAGGCCTATCTCGGGAGTTTGGACCACGATGCTCTACTCTGTCTCTGGGCGCAGGTGCACTAGAAGATGATGGTGCATGCCCCATCTGCTTCTGGAATTGTGGCCGATTTGAACCATTTTTCTATTTCCCAAACTCATTCCCTGTCTTAGCTTTCTTGTTTTCATACTCCTCTATGTCCCTCAGCTTTTCCTCTTCCACTTGCTGCACATAGACCATTAGTCTGAATAAGTCCACGTCGCCAATCAACATTGCAGCCCTACTTACTTTACTTGAAGAACGATCCAAACCAACGACAAACAAACTTATTATGCTACTCATATACTTGACCATCTCAGGAGCATAGCAAGGAAGTTGGGTAAACTTCAACCCATATTTATGAACACTCAAGGAATCCTTGTTTCAAAGTAAGAAATTCCCATACCTTAGCTTTCTTCAGTTCCTAGGGAAAGAAACGCCGCAAGAAAAAGCAAGCTCAACTCGGATGTGGTGCATCCTCATCTCTGGCCTCCTTTCATTGGTCGTACCAAGTCCTAGCCACATTCTTAAGTTTGTATGCAGCCAGTTCGACTCTCTGAACACCAACACGCATTACATAAAATACCTTCTTCAACTCTTCTACAAACTTTTCCAGATCCTCAATGGTGCTTGAACTAGTGAAGATTAGGGGATTCATCCTAAAGAATTCCCAAACCTAAAGTGTCATCCCTTTCTTGTCGAGCTCCTCTTTGTTGCCCTACTTGGTTGGAGACAACTTGACTCAACATCTGGATAGCCTCACGGAACTCAGCATTAGTATCCTCCTCTTGAGGTTGCACTTCAGAAGCATTGGGTAACTCTTGTTCCTGAGCTTCTACATTTCTCCTAGCTAGACGACTCTTGCTACTCTTCGTGGAGGCATTGTTATCTGAAACACGCGCAAGCACGAATTAGAAAGAGCCTTTTAGAGATAAACTCTAATGCACGAAAGAAATGAGGAATTCCTAAATGTTGTAGCCTCCTAATCATAGATGTAGCGCGCTTCACACCGATGACTAAGACTCTACAGACACGGCTTCATATTCTCTAGCACTCTTGAACTCTGGGCTCTAATACCAAGTTTTTTATGTCCTGAGCCTACACCCTAGGAAGGACTGGCACTCGGTGACCATTGTTGGCCCTGAGCAAACCCTTGGCCTGGCATAATTAGCTGAGCGGAAGACAACAATCACACTTATAAGGATAAAATAACATAACTAAACTGATTTGTAATACTATCTGGAATGCTTTAAAAGCTTAAATATTTGGCTTGGCCAAATTGGCAATACAAGTCTTTAACATAACAATGAAAATGTAAAGACTACTGAACTACTAACAGTCTATGAAGCCTCTAAACTAACTAAGATGAATGTTGGGACAAACCCCACCATATTTTATTGAACTAACTAGAAAGTAATAAAAGATGTCCTCCGAAATGTAAGGAGGCTCACCAACTGACTTTGGTATGCTCAACTGGATCAACGATGCACTGGATGTCGATCCTCGTTACTATTGTTTGCATTATAATACAATTCAGGCCAATTGGCATTAGTACATTGAATATACGAGTATGCGAGTTAGAATGTTAAACAACACTTAAGCATGAAAATGAGTAAGAAAGATAAATTACTTTTGCTCTATTCGACTCATGATTTACTAACTTTAGTTCAATATATGAAATTTAAAAGTAAATACAATATAAAGAACAACTGACTGAAACATGTTGTAAACTCAGACTGTATACTAGTTTATAAATAATATTTGAGATGTATCTAAAAATACAAATAACTGATGTGTATATAAATACAATACTTCTTTGGGAGATTCTCTAACCGACAACCATCACTGAATATCTATAGTGATGATATAATGCTACTCGGTCATGCTGTCCAGCCATCCTAACCTTGAAAGAGTATAGGACCTGGACTGCCTAATGGATCTACTAATAAACTGTGAGAAGGAATCATCTAAAAAGTATGACCCTTTTTCTACCCATGATGGCTACATGATTTTCATGAAGACTTGGGTTAATATGAACTAGTATTCCCACATCAGTGCTCAATACTACTCCCAAAAATATACTAGCTCTTATGTTGATAAAACATATTGATTCTGTGATTTTAGATTAGTGATCAAAACTTAGATTCAAAAGCTCTCGTGGAATTAATGTTCCCTTTCCCTTACTCAAAAAATTTTTGGAACTCTTAGTTTCCTCTTCACTTAAATGTGAAAACATTTTAAAACTCTTAGGGAATACTTAGTTCCCTTATAGATTTTGAGAAATGAACTCAACTCTTAGGAAATATTTTGTTCCCTTATATTACCTTGAAGGAAGATCTTCAACTCTTTACTCTTTACTTGACTTGAAATTTCCGCCTTAAAACAAAGTTAAAATGTTTGTCAAAGACTTATGTAACTTGAAATGTTCTTATCATTATTATTTTTCTTTACTTAACTTTATTCTTAAGTCTTAAAACAATGTTAAAAGCATCGTAAAAGACTCCTTGAAAGAACTCTAAGAACTCTCTAGATTTGGATTTAAACTTCCTTGAATTTTAAGTTACGGATTCAAGGTCGTAATTCATGTTTTTGGATTATTAATATATGTTTAGAAGTCATTTCGAGTAGTTGGAATCAATAGGAAGTGTTAAAACACTTTAGAAAAGCTTAAACAGATGGAATAATAAAAAACAAATGAAAAACAACATTTTCGATGCGTACATGGCTCGCCGCGCCAGCCTCACTTGTTGAGACACCATTCTGGCGCACTGCTGGCAGCAGCCCCAGCCCTCTTGGCGCTACGAGGCGCATCACGTCAACCTATTCCTTAGTCAAAAATCTGCCGAATTTTTCCTCTAGTTTTTTAATCTTAAATCATTTTAATTCAATTCTTTTTCTCAAATTCACTTTAGATTCATGTTCTCACATCATATATACAATGATATAACGCAATGATTTCAAGAACCACACACTAGATCATCAAAGAACTCCTAAATCTCACTCATGTTCAAGAAGGAAAGCAATTCAAGAACAATATTTATGAACATTCAAAAATTCAATCCTTTTAGGATGAAATCACGCCGAATCAAATAAGCTTGGCACGTGGGTAAATGAACCCAACTTTATGGAAAACTCACATACCTCGATAGGGATCACCCCCGATGAATTCCACTGGCGAAACATTAGCGTTCTTGAAAAAATCTTGGTGCTCCGCTTCTCTTTTCTCCCAAGCCCCAAGTGTTCTCAACTTTTCTAAAACTGAAATAGGACTTGGTTTTACTCCTAATAAACCTCTAAAACGAATTAGGCAATACTAGGGTGAAAAAACTAATTTACCCTTACTAAAATCCGGATTGGACTTTTCTTAGCCCAACTTTTGAAAGGCATATCTCCCTCATACGACATCAAAAATGCACAAGTTTGGCCTCGTTGGAAAGATATTTCCAAGGTATTTCCAACCATAAAAAAAAACTCACCTAATTTCTCCTGAGTTGGGAGTTATGGCCTTTTGAAAATGACCAAAACTCATTTTTTAAAAATTAGGAAATTTTCCAGACTCCCCTCTTTACTCCCAAAAATGATTATTCTTGGTTCATTGGCTTACGATTAGTTATAAATTACGAGATGTTACAAAAAAAAACCCAACCTTTGGTGCTTTAGGAGTCATATAACCAATTCTTTTAATTTTGGTGTCATTGTAGGTCGGATCGAGTATTGTTAGGATTGGGATAAGGACGATGGACCGTGCAAATCCTCGTGAAAGTTATCACGGTCCGTACAGGGGTCCATTGAACTGACTTGGGATGAAATAGTTATATATGTTTCACGAAAGGCTAGACGATCTGTACAAGTCATGACGAACCATGAACCCTTCCGTGAACCTTTTTCCTGCACATTCTAGTAGCTCCTTTAGACTGGTGATAAGGTTGACAGACCATAAATTTGCCCGTGAAGGGCACCACGGTCCGTGAAGCTAACCGTGTAGTGTAGTATGCACCCAGTTTCTTCAACTTTTCACCCAAACTCACCTTCACACAGCAACACAAAGTAACTCTATAAAAAAAATTAAAATAAGGAAAAGGAAAAAACCTAATACAATTACATCTTGGTTGCCTCCGAACCATGGCACAATTTAAAATCACGGCGCGATATAGGTTACTTGATTACTCAGACTTCATCAATTTTGCATTCCTCAGTGATCTTCACATCTTCTGGAACACCCAAGTATGCCTTGATTCGCCATCCATTGGCTTGGAACCTCTTTCCCTTATCATTTTCTAGCTCAATAGCACCTAACTAAAACACATGTCTTACCTTAAAAGGTACACACCATTTGGATCTCAATTTTCCCAAAAACAAATGAAGTCAAGAGTTCAAAAGTATCACCAAGACACCATGATTGAAGGTTCTCTTTTCAATATGTTTGTCATGGTACAACTTCATCCTCTCCTTGTACGACCTCTCACGAGCTTTCAAGAAGAACTCATCCATATCATTATTCTGATCTAGTCTCAGGTTTGTTGTTTCTCTCAAACTGAGATTCAACTTCCTTTGATCCCACAGTTCTTTATGCTCAAGCTCAACCAGCAAATGACATGCCTTTCAAAACACCAACTGTGTAATTTCGTTTTGCTCCATTCAGTGACTTTCTAGCATAGTAAATCGGAAGAAACAACTTGCTTCACACATTACCTCAAATGGCTTAGACTAATCTGGGCCAACGATCATCAATGCAGAGATCAGTTTCTCCTTCAGGCATTCAAAAGAACTAGGACATGCCTCAACAAAAACAAACTTCACCTCTTTCTCCAAAATCTTGCACATATGGTGTGCAATCTTAGAGAAGTCCTTTATGGAACACATATAGAATCGGGCATGTCCTAAGAAGCTTTGCATACCCTTCACACAGATATGCAAAGGTAATTTTTCAATCACCTCAATTGTGACCTTGTCGACCTCTATCCCCTTTTGTGACACCTTGTGACCAAGGACTTTGCCCTCCTTCACCATAAAATGACACTTCTCCCAATTCAGCACTAGATTTGCCTCCTCACATCTCAATAAGGCCCTGATAAGATTAAATAACAATCATCAAAAGTATCACCTACTATTGAAAAATTGTCCATAAATACCTCCAGAGCGTCCTCCACCATGTACGAGAAAATAGACATCATAAACCTTTAAAATGTTGTTAGTACATTACTGTCACATACAGAGAGCACCCCCTAGAAGTAACATGGCGTACTTGACCTCTCGGGGGTCTTATACAAGCCCATAGTTATCATTCATCGCATCGACATAGTAAATTTAGCAGAAAATGTAAAACTTTTCATAGCACCTCATATGCTACAAGCTATACTTCATATACATATAAAATATAAGTCATAATACATAACTAGACTCATAGTCTCTTTGCCATCTTAGACTCAACAACATTAGAATACGTTATGGACACGGCCCTTAAGACATAAAACAAAGTATACAATATCTAATAGACTTTACAATAAGTACACATTAGGACATCCTTGGACTTAAGGATTCCTTTCCTTGAGCTTGGGAATCACCTATCAAGCTCTTCATCATTCAATACATCCTTTAAGCATCCATAACCTACACTTTGTGTTAAAAGTAGAGAAGAATGGGATTAGCACAAGAATGTACTAAGTATGGCGACCATGCAAAAACATGCATTTAAAAGCGACATTTTCTTTGAAATCATACTTCATGCCATTTTGAGTAAATCATCATAAAACTTTTATCAATATCGTATATATCATTTTCTTACTTCATAGAAACACAATCAAAGGCCAAACATCATAGAAAGCACATATAGAATTTAAGTCCAATTTGAGGTCACTTTACAGTGAGGTCATTCGTCTTTACAGTGAACTATTTTTTTTAATTCATTAGTCTCCAAGTAATCATTTAGGAAGACTTGGTGCAATGTATCACCTTAGGATCACAAGCAAAATCATAGATATCATCTACACAAGACAATACATACCATCATAGAAGTATAATACCACATAGACATAGTTAAGTCAAGACCTTCATCATATAGTCAACAAGATCAACATCATGCATAAAGACTCATATCATGCACATCTTAACAAGTAGACAAATAGTACAATGTCATGCATAGGGAACACATACGTAGTGACATGCATTAGTACACCTTCCTAGAACTTACTAAGAAGCTACTTGTGCAATGTCTAGATGGGTTCATTACTTCCACCTATCCTAAGTAACCTCCCTAAAGTCATTCTATTTAGGGTCCTAGTCATTGACTTACATTGTCCATTTTACTTTAAAGAAACTATAGTCTTAACCGACATAGACCATGTGATTCTAAACATGGAATCCGGTGCCATAAAACCTCACAACGAAAGGAGGTGGTCTACCGGCCAAAGTAGAACCAAATGTGACATAGATTTATAGATGGATCCACTAGCTAGTATCCTATGGTTGCAACATAGTTATGGAACTTGGAGGTACATGTGAAAACCCTTTTTATGCCAAGATTAGGCATTGTAGTTATTCACTTATGGAAACCCTATTTATGCCCATTGAGGCATTGTGGTTATCCACCTCCTGAGATTTATGGTGACCTCCCTTCCTACCATGGGAAGGGACAGACACTCATATTCAAGCTCACTCAGTGCTAAGCTAAGTTCCCTTCATCAAAAACCTTTATTGTATTTTTACTTTATAAATCATAGGTTTATGAGAGTCATGCCCTCCTTTGCTCAACTCATAGGTCATATATGGAAGTTCTTCAACCTAAATTATGTAAAGAATCCATTCACATGAACATAGCATATGTAAAGCATCATCTAGTTTAGGGTACACATGAATACACCATTGAAGGCCCCTCTTTTGACTAGATCTTCATACATGTGTGTGTATTCATATATGTGATCAAACCTTTCACATAACACATTAAGTCACACAAGTTCATACATATTCATACATATAGAAACCAAAACTAGAACTATCCTATCAAGGTACACATGTGCAATGCATAGGCAAAGTCCCATACCCTTGCCCATACTAGTACACCTATCAATTCATTCTAGTAAGGAATACATAACATACTTCACATACATATACTTTACATGCATAGTAGTAGACATTATTGAATATGAGAACAACCTTTTATTTAGACACCATGACCTATACTACTTGTAATATGCATGTGAGTGAGTGTGTGTGTACATTGGTCAACATGATCACATAATGGCTATCAACAACATATTGAGGCAGCCACCCTCTTAGACCATAATATACCTTCAAGCATAAACCACACAACACACAATAGCATAGGAGACAAGCCAACTTCATATTACACTTAAGACTCCTAACTTGTGCTATTCATGCATTTACATAGGGGTACATAGGTAAGGGATTATTAAACATTTTTAACTCGTCAATGGAAGCACCTATACTTCACCCCTAACATGAATATACACATTCTTACACAATAGCCATACAACCTAGATCAGAACTAGAATAGAAAAGTAGCCATAAGCTTCACATAGTATCATCATAAGCACATGCTCATATATTCATCAATTTTCCTTCATGGCCATGGTCAACATATATATAGATTGAAAATAAAGTAACACTGTCACTGTAAGTGGACCATACCACACAATGCCATACAAGGCTTCATCAACATTACTATAAAGAAATAGAGAAGTAGAAGAGTAGAGGGAATAAGCATTCTTACCAATTTCTCACCCTTTGATCATCATTGATCAATACACCTTATTCATCAATAAAACACATATATGGAAGTAGATAAATGTACATTAAACATATAAGGAACCATGTACAAGTCTCTACAAGATTATACTATAATATAATACAACACATCAACATACTAGGAAAGTAGAATAACATAGATCATTAGCTAATTTCCCTTTCATTGATTTAGATCATATTTAATACATATTATAAGTATAAGGAAGTATATAAACCTTAATTTAACCATATTGAAATCATAATTTCATACCTTCAACATTAAGGTTACAACATTGGCATTTAGGCTTATCGATTTTCTAGAGTATAGAAGACTTTACCAATACTATGAAATCTCTAAGGCTTTGATCATCATTCATATTTATAAATAATACACTAATCAGGCAGTACCTAATTATATAAAAAATCAAGACGAAATCATGCTTCATCTAATCACAATTCGAGATCCATCACACACTTAGCTTTTTGACTTCATAGACTACAGGAATCTAGATCAATTCATGCAAGCCTTTATTAATTTGATAATTAAGGATTCTTACCTACAAAATTCATCCATTATATCACCCTAAAACAGTATCTACAGCAGTTCATACATAATCAAAACTCTACACAACCGTTCTCACATCGACTTCAATTCAACATGTAGAAACATAGGCTATTCATGTTCAAATATTCATACATTGATCCTCATGGATACTTCAACATCAATTCAACATAAATTCATGTAAATAACAGCATATACAATCACTTCAACATAATACAATCATAATTCAATAGATAGCAATTCAAGATCGCAAAGCACATGCAAGGCTAAATCGTTTTGGTGAAGAAGCATGGGTTCACCATGCAATTGGATTGAAAAACACTTCCAAATCAGTAGAAAATTATCAATACATTCATATTGTTCCTTTGAAATCAGTTTAAGAAAGAACCCATGGCAAATTGAAGAAGGACTTTGATCATATTTTTTTCTTCTTTGAAATCTTTGAGAATGGCTCTAGATGAAAAGATAACTAGAGATGAATATCACAATACCTTTGTCTAGTTTAAAACCTATAAAACTTGATTATTCATCCATATAAAACCCATCTCCAAGCAGTTCTTGAGCTTCACCAACAATGGAGGTTTGAAGGGAAATATTTTTGGAGGGGAAGGTTTCTTACGTGTGAGAGGATTCTAGAATGTGGTGCTCACGTTTTTGATGACTTATATACACCCAAAATTATTTAAATAAACCCATAATAATCAGGTTAGGACGTGGGGTGAATTTCCCATTCACCCCTTAAATGAAACAGACGCAGGCTGCCAGTTGCAGGCCACCTTCGACGATGACAATGACGGGGCATCGAGGCCATGACGGGCCATGCCTGGCCTCAGTCGCCTGACACTTAGATAATATTGGATTAATACCTGCCCAAGGCATGTATACCTCGATGAGACCTGCTCGACGGGCCGTTGGTGGACCAACGATCCGTCGTTGGGTCCATCAATGGACACTGCCCAGGCAGTGTATTAGGCAGCTTTGGGTCCTTCTTTTGGGGCCTTTTATGGGGACCTTTAGACGTTTTACCCGGATGTTTTAAATTTTATTATAACCCTTAACAAGTTATAGACCTTCCACATAAATTTCATCCAAAACAAACATATACAAGACGTCCAAACAGGCCAAGCCCCACCATGATACATGATGAACATCTTAGGGGCTATCTTTTGAACGCCTTGGACGTTCTTGGGCGTTTGACCTCCAAACTTTATAAAACATCATATAACAACATTAAACATAATTTAAACCATTTCAAGACTTATAATACTCATTTAATACAAATTTAAGCATGCATAGACACATGAGGCACATAAGCAACTAGTCATCGATCGTCTTGGTCGTTCCGTGACGTTCGACTTCCAAATAAATTCGAACTTTGTAAACTACCTATAAATCATATAATATGACATTTTATAACCTTATAACATCATTAAACATCTATAAACACATAGAACCATATATTAGTCATCTAGGTGACTTAGTCGTCGAACATCTTAGTCATCTCTTAACGTTCGATTTCCAATACCTCTAATATTTTAGCTACTGTCTATACTAGATTTTAAGCATATTAGGACATTATAACTTTAATAAAAACATGTTAGGCTCTATACACCTTATCTAATTTTTGGGGTCTTACAATTGCATAGTCCAAATGTCATACGTTTAAATGCAAAGGTGCCATAAGGACACGCAAAAGTTGTATTTTCCTGATCTTCAGGAGTAACTGATATCTGGTTGTAGCCAAAGTATCCATCTAGGAAATAGTTCACCCTTTGCCAGCCAAGCGTTCAAGCATCTAGTACATGAATGGCATTGGAAAGTAATCCCTCAGGGTCCATTTGTTCAGCTTCTAGTAACCCATGCACACCCGTTCTGTAGTGATTGGTATTTATGGGCCTAACACATTCTTGGTGTTTGCAACCATAGTCATACCATCCTTTTTGGGAACACATTGCACTAGATTGATTGAGTGACCAACAGAAATAGGGTACACCACCCCAGCATCTAACCACATGATGATCTTCTTTTTCACCACCTCTTGCATAGGTGGGTTTAACCTCTGTTGGTTTTCAATGTTTGGACTGCAGTCCTCCTCGAGTTGAATCTTATGGGTGAATATTCCCAGAGGTATATCGATGATATCAACAATGGTCCACCCAATGGCCCTTTTATACCTTATCAATACCTTGATCATAGCCTGAACCTGTTTATCATTTAAATTTGCAGCCAAAATAACCGGTAAAGTGTTGTTAGCTCCCAAAAATAAATAACTCAGTGATTGGTTAGCTATTTCAATTCCAACATAGGTGGCTCCTCAATGAACGATTTTGCAGGAGGACATGACCTGTTTTTCAAATCTAGGTCCAATTTATTTGGATTACAAGAGTGTGTTCACATACCCTACAAAGCATTCACAGTCTCTACATAGTCACACTAGAAATCAGATTCAAAGTTCATGAGTACTGCGACTACAGTCGTAACTGTCAGCTTCTCATCAATAGTTTCTCTCATTTATTCTTCATCAAAGATCTCTATTGCAGACACCACATTTATGTCATGTGGCTGCTTCATGGACCTACAATATTAATTTTACCTCTTCATTATTGAGTCTGAATTTTAGTTCTCCTCGCTCAACATCTACCAATGCTCTTCCTATGGCTAGAAATGGTCTTCCAATGGGAACCTCATAAATCCACTTCTAAATCCAAGATCATGAAGTCTTTCGGGAAGTAGAACATATCCACCTTTACTAGCACATCACATAGTATTCCCAGAAGTCGCTACACTAACCTATTGACCATCATCAACCTCTTGGATATGGGTTTGGAATTCCTAAACCCAGTTGCTTGTAGATGGCCAGTGGCATCAAGTTTATGCTGGCCCCTAAATCACATAAGGCTTTTAGAAATTTGATCAATCCAATAATTCATGGTATGGTGAATGCACCTGGATCTTCCTTCTTCTGCACCAAAGACCTGGTAGTAATAGCACTACAGTGATAAAATGGTTAGTCAACTCAATACTCATCGCTCTTTTCTTAGTAACATAGTCCTTCATAAACATGGAATATCCTGGCATCTGCTCAAGGGCTTCCACCAATGGGGTGTTGACTGACAACTTTCTCAGCATGGTGATGAATTCAGTGAATTCCCCATCTTCGGCTTTCTTTGAAAGCCTTTGAGAGAAAGGAAGTGGTGGTTTTGGGATTTGTTGTAACGGTAAGGTTCCCTCAACCTGTTTCTCTTTTGCTCCAACTGGTTTGACTATTGATTGAGTATCCTCCAAGTCATCTACTTTCTCAGCTTCATCCTCCTCTATACCAACTTGCTTTAACACCGGCTCATTTTTAGTACCTACATAAATAAAGTTAGTAAGAATCTTAAAAATCCTGGTGGAGATAGCCATGCAGTGTCTGTCCTTCTTCAGATTTTGGATCATGTCACTTGGTAATGACCCATTCTTCCTCTAATTTAATGAGATGGAAAGTTTCCCCAATTGTTGCTCAATTTTCTTGATAGAACTAGTGTGAGAGTCTATTAGTTGACTTATACTCGAGAAGTCACCTCTCAGCTCTTTAACCCCTGCATCCATTAACTAAAATTTCTAGAGTACCTTAGCCATCATGTCTTCTAGTTTGGTTACGCACCACTACGATCATTCTTGTACCCATCTCTGTTTTACCAGTTTCCTGCTCTCTATTTGCCGGCCTATCATAGTGTTCTTCTCTATAATAGTTTCAACGTACATTTCCAGAATTGTAACCCTTGTTTCTCGAGTTATAATTCCGAAAACCTCCTTGATTGCCCAAGTAGTTAGCCTCCCCATCAAGATTGATGTCCTAATCTTCATAGCTATTTTGTTGTCCCACAATATTTACCTTTTCAAACTTAGAGAAAATATGCTTTGTGAGTAGATCTATCTGTTTCCTCATGTGCGCCATATCTTGGTCCCTTTCTTCTTCTCTCTACCTTTGCTTGGATGGTAGTTCAAAAGTGTACCCAAGATATCCTACTTGTGCATCTCTGGTGCACCATGCCTTGTTGTTCTTTGAAACCTCTTCCAGCAATTGTACATTCACTGAATATGGTTTTCTCATGACTGATCATCCATACACTGCATCAACAACAGGTTTAGTAACATAGTTTAAAGATTTATAGAAGGCCTGTTTAAGAAGTCTCCCAGTGAGATCATGGTTTGGGCATTTTTTCAGCTTTTGGTTGGATCTCCATCAAGTATCATGTATTGTTTTCCCGGTAGTTGCTTATGGGAAATTATCTCATCCTTCATTTGTAGCTTTTTTTATTCTAGGAAGGATCTTTCCAGGAATGATTCTTTCAGCTTAGTCCAAGTTCTGATGGACTCATTCAACATCTTGTTCAAATAGTTAGTTGCCGCTCCAATAAGAGACAAAGGAAACAACATCTACCTCATCGTTGTTTGGCTAACTCTAGGAATCTCTTGTGACTTGCAGATCTCCACAAAATTTATAAGATGTTGATTTGCATCATCAGCGGTTGCACCCATGAACATACCTTTAAAATTGAAAAGTTGAATCATAATGTTGGTGATTGTAAATTTCACCCCTAGAGGTAGTGCAGGTAACACTATTGCTCTTATAGCTCCAGCTCCATCAAACTCCCCATCATCATCTTCCATTGGTTGGAAGTTGAGAAGAATCTATCCACCCACTCCTTTTAACTCTTTCACCACCCTAGGCTGGTTGTTCATAGCATTCTGCTAAACACCTCTTGCAACGGCTTTAGCTTCTAGTCCCAGCCTTTGTCTTTGCGCCTCCAATAATTGTGCATTCACCATTTTTCAAAGAGTCCTTTGAAGTTCTGGGTCCTAAGGGATCAATGCGGATATTTTACTTCTAGTATTTGGCATACACCATCAAACTCACATGAAGGAGACACGATAAAGAACAAGGCGTAAAATTAGGAACTATAACTTCAACTCAAATAAAATCTAGAAAAAACTTCTGAATTGAAATTCCTCGGTAGTGGAACCAAAATTTGATACGTCCAAACTCACACCTCAATTAAGAAGTGTAAATGGTCGAAGTGAATTTACAGTATTCAACGTGAGTTGAGGTCGATATCACAATAATTTCTTTATATAAAAGGTTTAATTGTTGTGTTTACTCGAATGTTATTATCTCCTAACAATACGAGTACTGAAAGTAAATTGGAGTTGGTTTAATGTTCTAGTAACTAAGATTAAAAGTTAACCTCCACGGTAACGACTAAAAGAATATTACGTTATCAAGTTGATTCAATTGATTAAATGAAACTAGGTATGTATTCCTCATAATGCAAGTTCTAGTATTCTTCCATAATTAAGTTGCAGGCAATTCATCTTTAAAAATTATATGTGAGTTAACTTCATCAAATAATTCTCATCTGTGTCCTCTCGGACCGAGCATGTTACTAACATTTACCCTTGCTTACAATGGTTTGATGTTAAAGTTCATTTCTCTCGAACTTAAACTTTAAATTCAATTTGTTAGGTTAGTCTAGTTTTTCCCAAACTACCATTTTTATCTCGAACAAATGACATCTACAGGTTTAATCTAATGTGCGCACTCATTAGAATACATGAATATGAAACCTACACTAGAGTTTCTAACCATAAATTTCCATTCACTCGTTATGGAATAACAGTCAGAACTACGTCATGGATCACACAACCCAGTTTTAGTATTTATCCACTCCTGATTTCATGTAAACAATCAGCAATAAAGAGTGAAAGCATGTTAAAAATGCTTACGAGAAATAATCAAACCAACAATCACTTTAATAATCTGAGAAACGGAAATTCAAACTTCCAACTGATTATGAATATTCAAATCGAGAATACAAACTTAAAATAATGGAAACTAGTTCATTATTCAGCGTATGATGATAAAAACATGGAAAATGACCTAATAAATTCAAGTAAGTGTTTCAAAAAGAAATCATACACGAAATAAGACTAAACTATCGGGCTCTTTCACTAACACTTCCACGACCCATCAAAGGCTTCACAGATTGTGAAGCCCTCTGTGGTCTTCCCTTGGAACTCCCCAAAAGTGGGTTTCCAATACTTGAACACTAGAAACTTCACCAGGGCAACATGATGGATCGTTAAAGAGACCATGGTCCATTAAGGTGTCTGTGGTCTTCATTTAAAATTTCCGAAGTTTGGGTGTTCAATGCCTGCCTAACGGAAATTTCACCACAAGGTTTTCAATAACCATAAACAGAACTCAATAGTTGGAACTCAAGAACATTAGAACTTATAGAGTCAATGATACTACTCATCTCAAGAATGCTCGACTTGGAGGGTTCATTTGGAATTAAAGGCATGAACTACTTAACTCAAGGACTCAATGATACCTCTCATCTCAAGACTGTTCGACTCATATGGTTCATGCAGAATCATGGGCATGAACTACTCAACTCAAGGACTTCATGGTAACATGTAATAGTCGCATGATTAGCACTAAATCTCAAAGACGGACTAGTAACTCAACACTTAAAGGCTAAGAACTTGAAGATACCACTTCTTTAAAAGATACTCAACTTCAAAGTTCATGTTGAATTATGGGCATGAAACAACTCGACTCGAAGGTCTACACAACTACATGGAAGACATGTATATGATTATTCTCATTCTCTTACTTACTTTCTTAAAACATAGTTAATATTAATAGTTGATATCAAAGGATTCACTATTGAACACAAAAGTTTTCTTGAACTCTTCTCTTAGCTCTCTCTTGAATGTGAATTATGAATTCAAGAGTTATGGTTCATGATATAAAATATGTATTTAATAGTGTAGAATCATGAACAAATTATCCTCACTCTCATTCTCACTTGTTTGACTCTTCAAACAAGTTACTAAAAGTTGTAGAAGACTCCACAAAAGGATCCAAAGGGACTTTCTTAGAATGTTGGAAAGAATTCTCAAAACTTAAATCTTAAATCTACATTGAAATTGATTTATTAATTCAAATTTATGATCATGTTAGGGATAATTTTAGGTTTTTAGAAGTATTTTAGGTTAGTTAGAATCAAAAGGGAGTGAAGGTGCACTTTAAATGAACTCAAACGGAGCTACCGGAGGCAAACATGATGGGGTAGGCGACCCTGGCGCTATGGTTGGAGCAAGGATCCCATATATAAAGTTCATAAGTGGGTTTGGGGATCTCTAGCTGGCGCATCACGCCAGGCCCCAACCAAGAAAATCTGACGAGTTTCCTTGCTCTTATTCTCACCCTAATTAGCCTAAAATCGAACGGTTTCTTCCCCAACCACTTGGATTCGATTTGTTAACTTAATTAAACTATAATATACTTGAAACAACACTCAAATTACTGAATTTTATCTCAATAAATCCTCAAACCCCCAACACAACAAGATTTAGAATGAACTTCAAGAACATTTCTCCTCAAGAACTCTAATCTTTAAACTTTAAGAATTAAATTTTGCTGAAAATAACATGATTGGAGCGTTGGTGAACTAAACTAACACTATGGAAGCTTAAATTTTTATTAGGGATCAAACCCATGGAAAAAATCCACAACATCACTCAAGAAACTCGACAAATGCTTGATCCTCCCCTTTTTTCTCCTCGTTTCTCCTATTTTCTTTTCTTGAACTCTAAACTAAAACCTAATTGTATATTAGGATTATTAAACTGAACCTAATAGTATTATACCCCTAGGATATTACTAAAAAAGAATTAAGTCTGGTTGGGTAAGGAAAATACCAAAATACCCCTCACTATTTTCGGCTAACTTTCCTTAACTTGACAGTCTAACTTCAAAAGGTCATATTTCACTAATCCGAACTCAAAACGTAGCAAACTCGGTGGAATTGGAAAGATAATTCAAGATATTTACTAAGGTATCTTATGGAACACATAACTCATCCTGTTCTAGGAGTTATGTTTATTTAAAGTTGACCCAAAACTATACTTAGCTTAACTCTCTAAATTTCAGATTTTTATTATTTCCAGTTTAGTTCTTTTTAGGACTCAAGGTGCTACATCTTGGTTACCTGAAATTAATACTAAAATTTGAAATTCCTTGGAAAAAATTTTTTACCACCACACAGGGCTCATGTCAAGAACCACCTAATGTTTAACAATGCCGGATTCAAGCTTAGTATTCTAAAAACTCCATAACTGAGACGACCTCTAAAAATATATCCCTAAAATTCTTTGGAACTCATTACTACCTTACTGTCAAACACTTGACATGATTTCTCATCTTATCATCTCCCCCTTAAGTCTAAAGCTAACACTTGAAAGTTATGGACCTATTCCACATTGACAACTCAGTTATACTACGTAGGCACACATAGAAAATCATAACTTAATTGGAACCTCATTTGGTAATATAACATCTCGGCATACCTCTTAATGCTCTTGTTACTCTTATGACTTAGCCACACTTCCCTCATCTAAATCTTAAGGTCTCCTACTTGTACCAATCATATTTATTATAGCTTATCACCTTAATTCTTCACCTACTCTATGTCAAGTCTTCTAGGTCAATTATCTTGACTAACATCATCACCCTCAGGTTGCTATTCTTTTTTATCATGACACTCATCTCAAATTCAAGCTTAATGTTCATTTCTAAACCCGAATATCAATACGATCGCTCGCCTACTATACTATACCTCATTACTTGATCAGTTCTATAATATTCTTATGAACATCATCACCTTCGAAAATAAATCATAAGCCTAGCTTAGATTTATTACTTTATGAATACTCTTTCTCTTCTATTGAAAACTTACACTTGGTCATTTCCTACACAATGACACTTCATCACCAACTTGTTTGTAGTTACAACACACTCTACGTCTTATGATGGAATTTTCACTACTCATCACTTCTTAGTCTAACCATTAGGAAAAACTCTTCATTAGTGACTTCCTAGGTGCATAACAATAGTAACATAATCAACCACCATCACTATATCTCTTACTTACATATGTATACCTCTGCGTATTCACTATTTTTGCTCATGATCTCGTCATTGGTACTCTCGTTTTGGAATGAAAATACTGCCCAAGCTCTAGACATACTTTATCTTAAGGATCTTAGCTGAAACAAGATCTGGAGAAGAGAGTATAACTCGCTTTTAGGTCAAAACGCACGATTCATATGATTATCGGTACATTCCTTTAAAACTGAACATTTCACTTACTCTTGGGCTTATCTCAAGCCCCACTAAAGTCTCATGACTTCCTCAAGACTAATGCTAATAGCAACTCATCGATAGAAGACTGACTTTTCTTTTCAACCACCTCTTGTCTGACGGGTAGTCAAATTAATGAATCTGAGAACGCACAAGTTAGAATAAATCTCTACGACATAGCTCTATTGTATGAGTAAGAGTATGGAAAATGGGAAACTTATCTTAAATTTCTGTAGTCCCTCATTTATAGAAGTGGGGACCTCATAACCATAAATAAGATCATACTTACACGGCTTTATAGACACCTTAATTAGGACACTTGAACTCTGTGCTCTGATACCAAGTTTGTCACAATCTGAGTATACAACCTGGAAGTGGCCAAAACTCAAGAACCATTAATGGTCCCCAAGCGAATCCTCATCTTGGCTGACTACAAGCTGAAGACTAACTTAAGCATGAAAAAGCTTAAAAACTGAATAAAAATCAATAACTCAATTACAATGCTTTAACTCAAAAGATTAACTTTGAATAAAATATAGGTATTCAACTCGCCATAAAATAGGCAACTTAATTCTTTAAAAAAATTTAAAAAATAAATAATACAACTTCTCAATAATAGTGACTATCTATGAAGCCTCTAATTGATAAAGATGAAGTCGGGAAAAGACCGACAGCATCCAAAAAAACCTGATATAACTGAAAGGTAAATGAAATCCTCCGGAAGCAAGGATGCTCAGCATAGCTAACTCAAACTCTCGGATGTATCAACAAAGCTTCTATTGATGATCCTAAGTAAATGTGTATGCATCATCAAAAGATGCAGACCAAATGGCTCAGTACATGGAATGTACGAGCATTTAAGGGAAATTATAAAGCATAAAATAAGCTTGAAACTTGATAAAAAGGAAACATACTGACCTCTTTTTAATTTTACTCAACTCAAGGAGTGCTTCAAGGATACTTAAAACTACTCAACTTATGTAACGACCCTCTTAGTCGTTTTAGAAATTCCAACTATTATTTTTATATTAACCTTTTTAGTAGATTTTATAAATAATTTATATGACTTGTAACAATGAGTGACATGATTTTAGATTTAATAAAAGATTATTTTATTGTTAAAAATAATTAAAAAAAATAGAAAAAAATAGAAAAGGAATTAATTAAATAAATGAATAAAATAAAAAAAAGGGGGCAAAGTGCCCTAAAGTGTTAAAAGCCGCACGGCTTATGAGAAAGAAAAAAAAAGAACGATTTGAAAAAGAAAAAAAAACGCAGAGAAGAAAAAAAAGAAAGGGAGAAAAGAAAAGGGAAAAGGAGGAGAAAAATCAATATTTTCATCTCAAANAATTAAAAGAAAAATAGAAAAAAATAGAAAAGGAATTAATTAAATAAATGAATAAAATAGAATTAAAAAAAGGGGCAAAGTGCCCTAAACTGTGAAAAAGCCCACGGCTTATGAGAAAGAAAAAAAAAAGAACGATCTGAAAAAAAAACGCAGAGAAGAAAAGAAAAGAAAGGGAGAAAAGAAAAGGGAAAAGGAGGAGAAAAATCAATATTTTCATCTCAAGGCGTCAAGGTAATTATTTTCATCCTTTCTATTAAGTTTTTATGCAATTAGAAGTAGATTTTTAGATTAAAACGTGTATAATTTACACTAATATGTGAAACTAATTTTTAATTTTGTGTACATGTATGCATATGTTATTTAGCATAAATTTCACTTTAGTCATTAAGTAATTATGACCAATTGTCGATGATCATGAAACAATTATTGGGAAGGGAGGTAAATAGACATGCAAGAAGCCTTCCGTATAAAAGTATTTCATGAAATATCTTCATTTTGGTGTTCAAATATGGGTGATATAAATTGGGATCAATTTGAGATCCTTTTAATAATTTTCATATTATCATTTATGTTTTGATATATTAATATATATAATTAAGTATTAGGTATATGGTATTAAGTGAATGTCCTAAGATTTATGATATTTAAAAGAAATTAAAATTTAATCCTAATCTTGAAACTTAAGAACTTAATTGTAAATTTGCGTGAGTTTTTTTTTGTTTAGTCTAGACACGTGCAATATGTGTGTTGTTAACTTCAAAACCTTATAGTGTTTAATTATTTGAGTAGACTGGATTTTATTTGGAAGTGCAACAAAGGAGGAAGGCTAAAGTTCCGAAGTGATTGTTCGATAAATTGAGGCAAGTGGATTTCTAAACTCTTGTTAAGTGTATGAAATGCGTGTATGTCCTTGTGGTATATGTTTGGAAGTAACGGGATTGGTGATAGGTTGACTTGCCCACATTGATTAATTCTAATGATGAAAAGAATGGGGATAACAAAAGGCAATGTGATTAATTGTTTATGTGTGTTGTGTTGAGAAAGGGTTGAAGTCTTGTTGAATCATTGTTGATGTAACTTCATGTTTGTGTGGTTGTGAACTGTGCGATGTTATGAAAATGGTCATCTCCTCATTATTTGTGTGAACTTGTCATCTGCATTATTCTGAGGCATTGGTTGTGACAAGTGTTATGTGCATTGAGAAAGAATGGGTACTTAAGAGGATGTACCATTTCGAGGGACGTATCGCGCGCCGCGATGGATACTATATTTCGAGGGACGTATCGCGCGCCGCGATGGTTACTATTATCGAGGGTCGTGTCGTGCGCCGCGACAGATGCATGGACAGATATGTCCCCCATGGGTCCCGGACTGAGAGACAGCGGGTGTGTATCACTAGGTCAGACATGCATCATTATCCTTGACATTGCATTCTGCATTGCACATTCTTATCATTAGTGAACTTGATATCATGTTTTGCTGATCTTCTGATTGCCTTTCTGCGGAACTTATGATTGATCAATATTGAGCTTGTTATTGCGGATATGTAATTTGTCTAAGTGTTGTTGTTGAGCTACGTGCTATGTAAACTGTGAGCTGTTAGGTTGGGTTGATTTTACTACAGGATGTAGTTGTGGAGGTTCGTTTGGGGGTGGTAGGAGTACCCGTATTCCATCCCCTTAGCTTGTGTTTAGAGGTTTACTTGCTGAGTACCGTGTGGTTTGGTACTCACCCCTTGCTTCTACAAATTTTTGTAGGTTATGAGCCTGGATTTTTGTTGTACTTGTCATTCTCTTCTTTTCCGAGGCTTCTTGGAGATTTGTGAGGTAGCTGTTTCCATCTCAGTAGACTTTCTTTTCCATAATTATGACCTTGTTCTATTCTAGAAACAAGTTCATTTGAGACTTGAGTTTTTCTTTTGAATCAATTGTAATACTTTAGAGGCTTGTACACGTGACTACCAGGTTTTGGGTTTTTATTAAGTTACTTATATTTTATTTCCGCACTTTATTGTAATAGTTGAGTTTTAGGCTGACTTGTCTTGGTGGGATAAGACGAGTGCCATCACGTCCATTTTTGGGTCGTGACAACTTACTCAACTTAGAAGTATTCAAGCATAAGATACTCAACTCAGAGATTAGATACTCAACACAAAGATTAGATACTCAACCTCAAGGGTATACTCAATAAATCACGGATCAACTAAAGATACTCAACTTAAGGTACTCAACTTGAAATACTCAACTCCTGATACATAACTGAACTCATTTTCATATAAAGCAGTTTAAAACAAGTTCAATATAAAGAATGTTTAAAAATATCATGTCAACTCTGTGTATATAACAAGCATACAACATAACTCTGAAATGTATATAAAAACACAATAACTTTTGTGGGAGTCTCTCTAACCGAAAACCATCACATAAGAGATATAGTGATGATACAGTGATCTACCTCACGCTGCTAGAGGTTCTTATATCCGGCCAAAGGTATAGGACCTGAATTACTAATGGATCCACTAGTCTATGTGAAACGAGTTCATCTAAAAAGTATGACCCTTCTCTACCCATGATAGAGCTACATGGTTTATGGGGGCTGTGAGTTGTCTGAACTCTCCCCATATCAGTGTTCAATATTACACCCAAAATATATTAGCTCTTAGACTTCTTCTTTTATTTGAGATTAGTGCTCAAAAACTTAGCTCGAAGGCTATGTTGGAAATCTCAGTTTCCTTTCTTGCTTTATTTAGAAAGTGATTACTCTTTTCTAAAAAATAGCCCGAAAGCTCTTTGGGAATACTTAGTCCTCATATACTTCTTTGAAGAACAGAACTTCAATTGTACTCTTTCTCAACTCAGTGCTCAAGTCTTTAAAACAAGTTTTAAAACAATTTGTAAATAGAATTCTTAAAATAAGGTTCATGCAGAATTATGGACATGAATGACTCAATTCAAGGTTTACAATAATCATGCATAAAACTCAATATTTGGAACTCAAGAACTTTAGAACTGATGGAGTCAATGATACTACTCATCTCAAGAATGCTCGACTTAGAGGGTTCATGCGGAATTATAGGCATGAACTACTTAACTCAAGGACTCAATGATACCTCTCACCTCAAGACTGCTCGACTCATAGGGTTCATTCGAAATTATGGGAATGAACTATTCAACTCAAGGACTTCACGTGTAACATGTAATAGTCATATGATTAGGAATGAATCTCAAAGACAGACTAGGAACTCAACACTTAAAGGCTTGAAGATACCACTTCTCTTAAAGATGCTCAACTCCAAAGTTCATGTTGAATTATGGGCATGAAGCAACTCGACTCTAAGGTCTACATAACCACATGGAAGACATGTATATGAATCATCTCATTCTCTTACTTACTTCCTCAAAACATAGTTAAAATTAATAGTTGATCTCAAAGGATTCACCATTGAACTCAAAAGTTTTCTTGAACTCTACTCTTAACTCTCTCTTGAATGTGAATTATGAATTCAAAATTTATGGTTCATGATATAAAATATGTATTTAATAGTGTAGAATCATGAATATATCCTCCTCTCTCTCATTCTCACTTGCTCGAGTCTTGAAACAAGTTACTAAAAGTTGTAGAGGACTCCACAAAAAGGATCCAAAGGGACTTTCTTAGAATGTTGGAAAGAATTCTAAAAACTTAACTTTAAACTCTACCTTGAATTTGATTTATCAATTCAAGGTTATGATCATGTTAGGAATTATTTTATGTGTTTAGAAGTAGCTTAGGTTAGTTAGAATCGAAAAGGAGTGAAGGTTCACTTTCAACAAACTCAAACAGAGCAACTGGAGGCAAACTAGATGGGGCAGGAAACCTTGGACCTATCGCGCCGGCTTCTAAAGTTCAGAAGTGGGTTTGGGGCGGTCTAGCTGGCGCATCGCGCCAGGCCCCAACCCAAAAAATCTGATGAGTTTCCTTGCTCTTTTTCTCACCCTAATTAGCCTAGAATCGAATGGTTTCTTCCCCTAAAAACTTGTAATTGATTACTTAACTTAATTACACCCTAATCTACTTAAAAATATACTTGAATTTCTCAACTCTATCTCAACAAATCATTAAAACCCCAATACAACAAGATTTAGAATGAACTTCGAGAACACCTCTCAAGAACTCATCAAGAACTCTAAATATTAAACTTTAAGAATGAAATTTTGCTGAAAATAACATGATTGGCATGTGGGTAAACTAAACCAACACTGTGGAAGCTTACATACCTCTTAAGGATCAAACCCATGGAGAAAATTCACGACATCACGCAAGAATCTCGACAAACGCCTTATCCTCCCCTATTTCACCTCTTTTCTTTTCTTGAACTCTAAATTAAAACCTAGGTGTATGTTAGGATTATAAAACTAACCTAATAGCATTATACCTCTAAAATATTATTAAAAATGAATTAATTCTTGTTGGTTAAGGAAAATACCAAAATACCCCTCACTATTTTCGGCTAACTTAACTTGATAGCCTTACTTCAAAAGGTCATATCTCACTCATCCAAACTCGAAACTTAGAAAACTCAGCGACATTGGAAAGATAATTCAAATATATTTCGTAAGGTATCTTGTTGCACACCTAAATCATCCTGTGCTAGGATTTATGGTCATTTAAAATTGACCCAAAACTCATACTTAGTTTAACTCCAAATTTCAGATTTTTGTTATTTCCATTTTAGTTCTTTTTAGAACTCAAGGTGCTACGTCTAGTTACCTGAACTTAATACTAAATAAATTTTAAATTCCTTGGCAAAAACTTACTCACTATGAATGAAGGATGATTTGAGTCTAAGTTCGAAAAATTTCCTAAGGTGTTACTATATGTGTTGGAACATGACACCTAGTTTAATCAGCACAACCATAATCACAACCACACCATAATAAAGAGTACATATAATCACATAATTAAGTATGTAGGTTCATTTCATGTAGTTTTTCGCATATAATCATTTCATTAGATTCGATTCACATTTCTCATTCTCATTCAAGCATGCACATACGTAGCAATCAACCGGCATATATCACAAAAATATGAAATCAAACCATCACCTACCCCTAGTTCACAAGACGAGAATTTTCCTCATAATACACATTACCTCTAGCAACTAGGGAACATGTATGATCCCTCCCCCCCCCCCCC
>NC_028643.1:56544881-56550352 GCF_001406875.1 Solanum pennellii
CCCCCCCCCCAATGTCCGAAGGACTACGGATGAATTCTACCCTCAATTAACTATGTACTACGCAGCAAGCATGAATTTACTACTATTCAAGTAAATAAACCTAGCCTACTTGGACGTCAAGCAGTTGCACGGGATTTTGGCTCCAATCTTGGTTTTTGGATCTCGAGATGGTGGATTTTGGTCATAAATTTGCAAGTTATAGTCAATCTCATGCTAGAAATCTCTTTCTCCTTCCTTCCCCAAGCCTAGAGCAGTCTTTTTAGTGTTTTGGGGGTAATCTCCACCTCTCTTTGGTGTTTCAATAAAATGAAAAAATTAGGCTCCATGTCATTTAAATTTTGCCCCCAACTATCTCGCTCTGGCACTCCTTGTCACGTTGGAGCGCCACAGCACTAGCGGCATCTGTGCCGCTCTAGCGGGATAATGGGCTCAGTTCTCCAGACATCTTTCCTTTCCTAAATAACGACGGCTCGAATCGTTACATCACATGAAATAATAATGACATTAAATTATAAATGAATAGTCATCAAACAAATAAGTATCTACAATTTCCCTAAGTAAAATAATTATCTTCCAATCTTATATTACTTAATCGACAAATTTATTTACGATTGTCTAAGTCACTTTTCATAATAAGCTCTAATTGAAAAGTTGTGACTACTAATAGGAGTATGAAGCAGTTATTTTTTTTCACTATATTAGAAGCATTAGTTATAGATTAGGTATCACCATGACAATTATATGTCATTTAAATTATATTTGAGGGCATTTTAGACTTTTCACCATCAATTAAAGCTACGTATCCTTGAAGTAGCAATTGATTTTCCCACGTATCCTTCACTGATTTCAATCTGTCTTTCTTATCTCTCTTCTCTCACCTTTCAAAGAGAATCAATTTCTATGAGGTAAAGAAACAAAAATTTCATTTTCCTCCTTCGTATTAAAAAATGACTCTGTTTTGAGCACTGGCCAAGATGTCTATTTTCTAATTCTTCATTGGATTTCTTGCACCTATTTCTTGTGCGCTTAATAATTTTGGATCAGGATTTCTTTTATGTGTAGTGATTTTTAATTTAATTGAATATTTCATGTGGGTTTTCAAGGATGAATTATGAGTGATATAATAATGATACAATTGATACTATTTAGTTGTTGTAACTGGATAAATAGAATTAATAATATTATGCTATTATAACTCCTATAACTGGGTAGTTTTAGAATTCTATTTAGTAATGATATGGGGCAACACTAGATGTGGAGACATATTGATTCAGATAACTTATGCTTATGATCTCTAAAATAATCATATATATTTTTGTATTTTTTCTTTGTATAACAATAAAATAATTATTGATTTGTGTTTGTTTAATAGTTGAGAGTCCGGTGAGTACTGCCTTTTCATTGAATTTTGTTCAACTCTTTGCTTCTTCGTGATGAGAGGAGACAATATTCAAAAGTCTATTTCATCTGTTGAATATTAATTAGTACTTTAATTTATTTTCATGTCAAGTCTTCTTAGGATATATTCCGTCTGTTTTTGCTTAGTTTACTTATTTTTTGTCAATCGATTTTTAGTAGATTTCATCAGTTCACTCCTTAATTGAAATCAAATTTCTACTGCTCGAATGCAATGGCCACACAATGCAAATTATGTGATTGATGCCTTTTGACTAAGTGAGGGCTTTTTAGTATATGAACGAATAAACATTGCTGAATTAGATAGGGCGTCATCCATGGCCCAGTGTGCGAAGTACCAGCCACAGAATCTTAAGTACCTCGAAAATGTTTGAAATGAATATCAATGAGTACCTTGGATGGAAAGACAATCTAATGTTTTTGTCAAATAAATTAACGCTAAAATATGAGTGTACATGTATATTACTTCATCATGGTTAAATATTATGTATTCTTATTATATTTTATAACATGCTAACACATATATATGTGCTATTTAAGTAAAAAAAAATACCACTAAAATAATATAGTCCAAATTATTATTAAAAATAATCCACATGTGTTTTCCGTCCATTGTACATCAAATTTGGAAATACAAAATGTTCAACAACGCTAGCAGCACAGCACAATCCTTTAGCTAGAAAAATGAATTAATTCTGGACTTAGATAGGACCTGAAACTTCTCATTAAGAATGACGAAATACTTACTATTACCATAACCTTTTTTGATGACATGATGCAGTTTCAAATGGAAAAAACTTGTGAAAGTATTGACAATGAGCTAGCTTAATAAAAAGTACATGATCATTCACTGGGCACGTGTGAGCACGGGCACAAATTATCTAGTTTAAAACTAGAGAAAATAGCTTGTGTTGACACGTGCCCAACACTACAATAATTTAAATACAAAATATTAGGATAAAGTTATGCATAATTTATTTTTATAAATTCTATATAATATTAATACTCTAATTAAAATTTTAAAAATCAATATCTAAAAATATAATATAGTAGAGGCAGATGTTTTTCAATCACGATAAATTCCTACGAACTATAAGGAGTCTATCACCTTTTTCATATTATTTTACATGATATTATATTTATTTTTTATATTTAATCATAATTTAATTTTAAAGATAAGATTTATCAATCATGAATATCTTGTAAACAAAAAACATATACAACTATCTCCATCCACCATTATTTTATTCTCTATTCTCTATATTTAGAGAGTAAAATAGAGAATGCGCTCTCCAATCATGTTGTATTGCACTCTCTGTTCTTCATTTATAGAGAAGTTTGGAGAGTTACGCTTCATTTGTTTCCATTAAGATTAAGACGTCTGAATCTGAATACACATCTAAATATTAAGATATGCATTAAGATGTAGATGTGTAAATCTGAATAAACATCTGAACATTAAGATGTTGTCTCTGAATATTAATACTGGATTATTGGGATTTTTTGTTTACAATATTTGAATGTACATATGAAATTAAACGTTATATCAATAAAATATTATAAAAACCTTATTTTAATATAATAGTTTTTTTAAAAAGAAAATAACATTTTGAACTTTTTTATCATAACAAGATAATATGATTTATTTATTAAGAATTTAACATTAAGTTACACATTAAAATGACTATTCTATGCACTCAAAAACTTTGACAATCTAATATAATACAATGTAAAATAGTTTATATAGAGTAGTAGTATAATGTTTATGAAAACATTTTATTTTATGGTGGAGATTTGTTATTGTTATCGATCAAATAATTAATACTATCTTATTTTTTAAAATCGTGCTAAATATCATATCATGAAGTGTTTATCAATTCAAATATATTGATTAATTTATGAAAGTAAAAGATGTATATTAACCTAGTATGAATAAAGGAAATTATAAGAAAAAAAACTTTTATGAGTTGTTGTGATATAGTTGAATTAAGATAGGAGTCTTATTTATTTATTTTTGAATTTGAATGGTGTTAACATTGTGTTACAGATCTAATTCGTTTAGATGTATTCAGACTCATTAAGAGGCTTATAAGAAAATAAAACAAACAAACTTAATAAACTGAATCTGAATAATTAAGATTCAATCCTCAAAAACGAACACAGTGAATGAGGCAAATCTGATTGATTAAGATTCAGATATTCATTAAGTGCAAACAAAGGAGACCTTACTATTCATACTCTCTATTTTCTTTTTTGATTATTTCATTATTATTTCTACTATATAATATTTCTCACTAACATATAATTATTTATTATGTAAAACCATTAATTAATTTTTAATATTCACAGTTTTTATTATATAATATAACATTTCAAAAATATATTTAATGCATACTATTTTCAATCTGAATTAATAGTATTTCATTCCTGCAAAAAAAATATTGAAGACCAATTTTGATATCATCAATGGAAATTTCATAAATTAATTGCCTAAAAGGTATTTTATTATTACAAAATAAATAAGGCAAAATCAGGTGTAACAACCCGTGTAGTCGGTTTGGGCACTAGAAATTTCTATGTTAGAAAATACTTTCTGATAGATTTAAGTGGGTGTTTTGGACTATTCATAATTATAATTATGAAATTAGTGGGGTAGTTTTACTAATTTATTTAGTTAATGGTTAAGAAATAATATTATAATTAATAATGGGTCACTTTCACCACTCTTATAATTAGTTATATAATATTTAGGAGAAAATATTCTGTAGAAGGGAAATAAGGGTTTAGCCAAGAGAAACCATATCTGCAGCAGTCACGAAGCGGTTGTTCCATCAGGTAATCAAATTTAGAGTTGGATTTTGAATGTATTAGCATGATTGTGTTAATTATTTTTAGTATAATATTTGAATTGGAAAAGAGGGATATTCAATAAATGCTAGAAAAATTAGTGGAGTAGTATGGGATTGTACAGAAACTGCTTGTGAGTATTACTATTACTATTGTTATGTTCTTGATTGGAAGGAAAAGGTGTATATATATATAAATTAGTACTATGTTGTTGTGAAGAGGGATCGGGCGTACCTTTTAATATATGTCTTACTGTAATGTTTGGTAGAATTGGCTTAAAGTTGGTGGATGAGTGGCAAGTGAAAGTTATATATAGAAAATTTAATTAGTTCATGGAGGATTAAATTGTTACAGTAATATGTTTACTATTTTAAAATAAATTTCGTACGTTATGTATTATCACGTTCTTTGCCATTCAAGTTGTTATACTGAATGGCAAATGCCTTTGTTTTGAATTGCATGTGATGATGGCCTAATGGTCTATTGAAGAATAACAAACAATTAACAGTAGGAAGGTTTTAAATTCTTATGTAATTATTGATTATAAAATTGAGGCCAAATATATAACCAATAAGAGAGTAAGGTGGGGTAATAAACTTTGATATTTCTATGATAAAATTGGGAATTTTTGCATATGGGTGTTATAAATTATGTAATATGTTGTTTTGATTTTCCCTGGTAGAGGTTACTGGACATAGACGTAACCTTAAATTCCAATTCTTTCCATAGTTATCTTGTTATGAGCCAAGTTTTAAAATATTGAGTTAGGTAATTAAATATTAGGTGTATCGAGTTATTTAAATTCCACTAAAGTTATGCTAATTGGAGGAATTAAGACTTACCATTAGGCTTAAACTTTAAGAGATTGATTATAGAATTAGGTGAATTGATGGGTATAGGCTAGACACAGACAATCGGAGTATTTATGGCCTTGTGAACTTACACCTTATATATATATATATTTGATAGATTGGAAGGGTTCAGAGGCAATAAGGAAAGGAAAGGCATTGGAGAAGTAGTTGCTTGATTTCGATTCTTCGGTGGAGGTAGGTTATGGTTTATGCTATTTGATAGTAAACTCTTAATAGTGATTGATATGCCTTGAATGATATTGTGAAGTTCTCTATGTACTTGACTGTGTGATTGTGTGATTTGGTTGTGTGGTTTGTGATTGGTCTGAAATCCTGAGACCGTAGAATTTATATTCT
>NC_028643.1:56550429-56550608 GCF_001406875.1 Solanum pennellii
ATTGGATCGGAGTGTCACGTTCCGACACGGTATTCTTGGATCCGAGTGTCACGTTTCGACACGGTATTTTTGGATCGGAGTGTCACGTTCCGACTCGGTATTCTTGGATCGGAGTGTCACGTTCCGACATGGTATTCTTGGATCGGAGTGTCACGTTCCGACACGGTATTCTTGGATCG
>NC_028643.1:56556167-56561055 GCF_001406875.1 Solanum pennellii
TCATAGATGTTCTTGTGGTGATGACTTCCAGATTTTGGGGAATAATAGATGTTGAATTTTTAGAAGTTATTGAATTGTCTTTTTATTAATGAGTTTAAGTCTTCCGCACCGTATTTTGTTCATTATGGTTAAAATGTTAAGGTTTAGATTGGTTGGTTCGCTCACATAGGAGGGTAAGTGTGGGTGCCAGTCGCGGCTCGGTTTTGGGTCGTGACAATTCAAGCTCGTGTTGGATTCTCTCGGTCATGAAAAGATGTCCTTTACTTTCGGACACATACCATTTTATTCTTTATTTTAGTGTATTCGATATTCTTAGACTTAGTATTGGAGATTAGATGTCCTTGATGTGATGACTATCAGATTTTGGGATGATAAGTATTAAACTTTAGAAACTTATTTAAATTGGTTGCTTAGTATCTTTTGGAGCTTCCGCATTATTTATATTATTTATAGTTGAACTATTGGTATATGTTGGGGTTTAGATGTGTTGGTTCGCCAACGTAAGGAGGTAAGTGTTGGTGTCATTCACGACCCGTTTTGGGTCGTGACAAACTTAGTATCAAAGCGTTAGGTTCGTTGATCTCATCACACAAGGACAAGTCTAGTAGAGTCTTGCGGAACGGTAAGGGGACGCCTTTACTTTTCTTCGAGAAGCTATAGGACTTTAGGAAAGCTCATTTCTTTCTTTCTTTCGTGCTACTACTCGAATCCAATTGGTATCTAGGTGATACAAATTGGTATCTGAACTTCTTCACTCTAGTTCAAATATGGGTACTACTAGATTATTTGAAGTTGAAATAGCAACAGCAGAAAGAAAAAAAAATGTCCTTCGAAATAGATATATTTTCTCGATCGCAAAATGTGGTGGTAGTCTCATGTCGAGTGTCGGTTAATAAAGACACTACTATGACTTCATAGAGTGAGGGTATATTCGAGAAAGTCATCGATGCTTACTTGGTTAGAGTTAGGAAGTGTGTTATTTTGTTATTGAATTGATCTAAGAAGTAAAACAAATTGTTTGGTCTAGAGAGAGAACATATTCGATAATGTTTTGCAATTATTCAATGGGTAGAAATATGTGGGCTATTTGGGTACGATATTATGGACAGGTATGATGTGTTCTAGTAAGGTATCTAATGGACTTTCACGGTGTGGCAGTACTAGGGTTATGTGGAAACAGGTACGTCGATTGTCAAGTATGAATACTAATTACTAAAGGAGTTACAAGTTGTACGACATGGTCAGATAATAAGATTTAGTGTTGCATTCACATTTGAGAAACCAACTAGTTTATTACTACACGAACTTAGATTGAGCATTATTTTGAAGGAAAATTTTAGTGGTTGAGCATTATTTTAAAGAAAATCTTTAGTGGTGGATCTTTGGTACAAATATTAACACAACTTAAACTGTGCAATGTATCTTGAGGGTTTTGAGTGAGGACTGGTGGTTTTATCTTAAGCTTCAAAAGGTAGATTGATACTAGCATGACAGACTTATAGGGAAAGAAAATCCTAGTGGGTATACTTTGGGTGAAGTAAAATGAAGATTTTAGTAAGAAAGTGAATATAAAATTTGTTAGTCCCTTCATTTTGATTACTATATCTGAGTTTAAGGTGTCATGTCGAGGAAGAAAAAAAAATTTGACTTTGTGGTGATGAAAAGGGCTTACAAATACATGATGGTGATAGGAGTAAGTGATGGATGGTGACGGAGATGCAAATTATAGAATACAAATTATTGGTCAAATAAATTTTGTATGGTGATAAAAACTTGCGAGTATCTAAGGTTGATATTTCTACTATTTAGTGAGTAATGTGGTTGTATGATAAATTTTAGGAGATTTAGGGCACACTCGAATATAATTTAAAGGAGCTGGAATCATAACTAAAATAAGATAAAACTTGTGGGATGTGTAGCCTTAAGAAAAATAAGTGAGAGCAGAATTATTTTCTCTGATTGTAAGAACTAAAAATGTATCTTCGAAGGGATCGAGAATTGGGTTCAAAATTGCGTGATTTCATCTATTTTGTTTTGGTTAAGGTAATAGCATAACAGGTTAATCAGCTTGGTTAAAAGCTATTGAATAGAACTTAAGAGAGGAGTGTACAGACGTTCAACTTGAGTGAGATGATAGGTTCTGTTGTACTGTTGAATTTAGAAATGAGTAGGGTTGGATTTTTAGTGAAGCATATGGTATGGTTGGTGGAGAGGCAATCAATGATAAGCTAAGATAAGGTGATTCGTAAAAATCTTCAAAGTATAAGCAAATGTAGATAATTAAGGGCATTGTGTTACACAATTGGACTTATAATTCAAAATTTTTTTTTTTGTTATAAGTCTGAATTTCTGGTGGTATATTTTGTCAAGGTATGAATTAGTAAGATGAGAAACGATTGATTGCATCGTTATTGAGCACGTGAAAGAATTTATGCATGCTTTGGACCATAAAGTTGTTACTTTTGATTGTTAAAGGATCTAAGGAAGGGTTTACCCTCAGAGTTTTGATTTAGAGTGTGAAGTAAAATGTCATGGATTATTAGTAAAACATGAGATCGGTAAGCAAGCTAGATAAACAAGAGTTTGATATATTGAAGGAGCGAGATATTTAGAATTTGCACCATGAAAAGAATTTGAGAAGAGTGAAAGAATAAGACCTCTCGTATAAATCCATGGGGTGTAGTTGATGGTTGTTTTAATTTTTGCCTATGAGTTTAGATATAATTGTGAGATGTGAACTAGTTCGGTACAGACTTACTAGGAGTTTATCATCGACTTCAAAAAAAAATGAGTTTTGGTTTAGGTGACAAATAATGAGGTATGAAAATTTTAGTATTTTACAATGAGGTTAGATTGCTCAAGTTAGGATAGAAGACTTAAGAATGATGTAAAAGGTGAGATATAATTCTACATGGTTATTAAGAATAAAGTTGGGTTAATACTACTCTATTGATGGGACTTCATAGAATGTTAAGGTGTGTTACATGGACATTTGATGGTTAATAGAGGTTATGAGCTTATAGTATACAGAATAGTTTGAGTGACAAAGAATTTTCCTAAGTGTTGGCATGATATATATAATGGTTTAAAATGGTACCTTAAGCATGGTATGTGAAAGTGGTGTAGAGTTGACTTTGGGTGTGATTTAATAGTTTTGTCTCAATGAAAAGGTACTATCACATTTGAAATTAGTGCTATAGGCCTTATTTGGGACTCGTATCTGTCAGGAAATGCTTAAATAGAAAGAGATAGCCATAGTTTGAACATGTATTTGATAAGCATACTTTGATACTAATGATGGTTTGAGAGTAAGGTAGATGATCGATGTAGTTATACGTTTTGTTATTATTAAGAGTGTTGACTTCAATGAATGTGGAGTTTGATAAACCAAGTATGTGTGCAATTATATTAGAGACATTCTATGAGGGGAGGTGTAGATCTCTAGTTTTTGATACTATTGAGATGAGACAATGGGTATTAATATTTTGGAATAATCATTGAGATAACTATCCTTTCTTGCCTTGCCTTCCTTTGATCGTTCGAGGACGAACGATGGGTAAATTGGTATCTATTGTAACAACCCGTGTAGTCGGTTTGGGCACTAGAAATTTTTATGTTAGAAAATACTTTCTGATAGATTTAAGTGGGTGTTTTGGACTATTCATAATTATAATTATGAAATTAGTGGGGTAGTTTTACTAATTTATTTAGTTAATGGTTAAGAAATAATATTATAATTAATAATGGGTCACTTTCACCACTCTTATAATTAGTTATATAATATTTAGGAGGAAATATTCTGTAGAAGGGAAATAAGGGTTTAGCCAAGAGAAACCATATCTGCAGCAGTCACGAAGCGGTTGTTCCATCAGGTAATCAAATTTAGAGTTGGATTTTGAATGTATTAGCATGATTGTGTTAATTATTTTTAGTATAATATTTGAATTGGAAAAGAGAGATATTCAATAAACGCTAGAAAAATTAGTGGAGTCGTATGGGATTGTACAGAAACTGCTTATGAGTATTACTATTACTATTGTTATGTTCTTGATTGGAAGGAAAAGGTATATATATATATATATATATATATATATATATATATAAATTAGTATATATATATAAATTAGTACTATGTTGTTGTGAAGAGGGATCGGGCGTACCTTTTAATATATGTCTTACTGTAATGTTTGGTAGAATTGGCTTAAAGTTGGTGGATGAGTGGCAAGTGAAAGTTATATATAGAAAATTTAATTAGTTCATGGAGGATCAAATTGTTACACTCATATGTTTACTATTTTAAAATAAATTTCGTATGTTATGTATTATCACGTTCTTTGCCATTCAAGTTGTTATATTGAATGGCAAATTCCTTTGTTTTGAATTGCATGTAATGATGGCCTAATGGTCTATTGAAGAATAACAAACAATTAACAGTAGGAAGGTTTTAAATTCTTATGTAATTATTGATTATAAAATTGAGGCCAAATATATAACCAATAAGAGAGTAAGGTGGGGTAATAAACTTTGATATTTCTATGATAAAATTGGGAATTTTTGCATATGGGTGTTATAAATTATGTAATATGTTGTTTTGATTTTCCCTGGTAGAGGTTACTGGACATAGACGTAACCTTAAATTCCAATTCTTTCCATAGTTATCTTGTTATGAGCCAAGTTTTAAAATATTGAGTTAGGTAATTAAATATTAGGTGTATCGAGTTATTTAAATTCCACTAAAGTTATGCTAATTGGAGGAATTAAGACTTACCATTAGGCTTAAACTTTAAGAGATTGATTATAGAATTAGGTGAATTGATGGGTATAGGCTAGACACAGATAATCGGAGTATTTATGGCCTTGTGAACTTACACCTTATATATATATATAT
>NC_028643.1:56562663-56568750 GCF_001406875.1 Solanum pennellii
CTCTAGCCAGCCTCCCGCATATCAAGTTACAGGGTGAGCTATCCATTCAAGCTCGTGTTGGATTCTCTCGGTCACGACATGATGTCCTTTGCTTTCGGACACATACCATTTTATTCTTTATTTCAGTGTATTCGATATTCTTAGACTTAGTATTGGATATTAGATGTCCTTGATGTGATGACTATCAGATTTTGGGATGATAAGTATTAAACTTTAGAAACTTATTTAAATTGGTTGCTTAGTATCTTTTGGAGCTTCCGCATTATTTATATTATTTATAGTTGAACTATTGGTATATGTTGGGGTTTACATGTGTTGGTTCGCCCACCTAAGGAGGTAAGTGTGGGTGCCATTCACGACCCGTTTTGGGTCGTGACATCAGGAGGCCACAAGTCTTATGTAGTTATGTTACATGTGTAGTAAATACGTTCCACGTATACAATGATATTTCGGTAAATGACATCACCTAAAATTTAACAGAAAATAATGGATCTTTTAAGAAGTTGTTGATGTGGTCTAAGGATTAAAACGAAAAACAAAACCTCTTTAAGTAAACTTATCTTGCAAAATATCATTATACCCTTAAACTTTCATCTAATGTCATTAAACTGACATGCTGAAACACTCTTTTCTAATATATAGAAATATTAATAATTAAAAAAATGAGTATTTGCATTAAATAAAATTTAGGCAATTTAAATGGTAAGTTAGGAACTTTATGCAGTGAATGTAGTATAATCTTAAAATTAAAATTAAAATAGAATATTGACATTAAATATTTTTAGGCACTTTACCTTTTAAGTTAAACGTCATACTTTTATTAGTGTATAGAAGTAATAGTAATTTATATATTTAAATTTATTGAGTATGATATTTTTTTGATTTATTTTTATTACTTAATTATTTGGTGTGATTATGTCACGACTCAATCCACTGAACCGTGTGGCCACCAACTCTAACTCCTAGATGAGCAAAATCCTTACTATCTAATTTAATCAAAATATGCGAAAATTGACAAAATACAGCAAAATACTTTTAATACCTGAAATATTTATACAAATATTCAAATTTAAATAAAACCCCTTTTACAACAGGGAAAACAATCCACAAAGAATTGGTCCAAACAAATTAAAGAGCTACTAATGATATAGTTTATATAACATAGGATGACATAACTCCTACTATAAGGAAGGAAAAATGGAAGTTTTAAAAAAATATCATCGTCTTCACGTATAAAACAATACTGACCATGTAACTAGACTATATCAAGTGGCATAACAAGAGTAAGTCTGGCAATATAAGTGGTGCCTGTCGGTACCGGTACTGTTCCGTCTTGGTCCATTACCGGCACGGTACGGGTTCTCTAGGCTCCAATTAGGCCCGACTTAAAGGAAATAAGGAGCAGTAAAGGGATGGAAGGTGGAAATTCTCGGATCGTCTCGATCGGACTAGAAAGTGGATTCGATTCTGTTCCGTTCCGGTTCTGTTAGATATTTCATTTTTTTAAATTCTAACTAGTCGTTGACAGCCATTGGTAACTCTAGGCTCCAATTAGGCCCGACTTAAAGGAAATAAGGAGCGGTAATGGGATGGAAGGTGTAAATTCTCGGATCGTCTCGATCGGACTAGAAAGTGGATTCGATTCTGTTCCGTTCCGGTTCTGTTAGATATTCATTTTTTTAAATTCTAACTAGTCGTTGACAGCCATTGGTAACAGCTTTTTGATACTTTAACCCCCCCCCCAAATACCCCCTACCCTCAAACTTTTTTCAATATCCCAAAAATTTAAAATTTATATTTTAGTCCTATTTTTTAACTATAAAAAACCCTAACCTTCATTATTTTTACTCACAAATTGTCTTCGTTTTCTATTCTCTCAACTCTCAAGTCTCTAATCTCTATTAAAGTACAAATTGTATTAGTTTGAAAATAATTTTTGTGGGTTATTTATTCTTTGGAACTACCTTCAACTTTCAAGTTTCATCTATCAATTTTCGACTTTCGGTCGTACACGCCTGCTTTTTAAGTAGACGTTTGGTACATTCGTTTCAATTTTCATCTTTTTGTCATTACTTATTCAGTTATTTATTTGTTTGCATTTAATTTTCATATTATATATAATTTTCACACTATATTTACAAAACTATGAAAAAAATAATAAATCGATAGTTCTTCTAAATCTAACACTAGACAAGTATCTCAAATAAAAATAAATGTGATATATTTAACGCATGTCGACGTAATTATTTTTAATATTGATAGTAATATTGAATTAGATCAATATCATGAATCATTACAAGCAAGATTTGGTAATTTTGATGAAGAATTAGAATATGATAATGTTAATGATGATATTAATACTTTTGGTGATGATGATGTTAAAACAGAACCTGTTACGACTACAAGTCTCACTCCCACTCTAACTCCCACTCCTACTGGTTGTTCAACTCTCATACCCTTTGTACATCCTAATCGGGTTAGGCCCAAGGTAAAATGCGCTAAAAAATTTGTTGTGTGTCAATTTTTGACTGAAAGTGAAGATAAAATACAAGTTATTTGTAATAAGTGTAAATATAGAATGAATCATAAAATTGAGGAAAAGGCAAGTGGGATGGGAAATTTAAGTAATCATTTAATGGGATATTGTAAAAATGATTTTATATTTGTTAAAGTTGCAGCTGAAGCTAAAGAGAATGATACACCGCTTCCTAATGCATCTGTAGGAGTAGGGAGCTCTAATATGGTTCTATCGCAATTAAACTCTTATAATGTTTTTACCCTTAGTGTGCCATGCTCATAAACTAAAACCGACACTTTGCTCTATTTATATTGATGATTTTCATATTAGATGTGTCGCACACATATATAATTTGGTTGTTAGAGATGGTATAACAATGTATAATAATGGTCTCATAAAATGTGAAACAACATGTCATTTTATTTTTAAATGTCAAGTAAAGGCTAGATGTAAAGAACTTGAAAATCGTCATCATGAATTTAATCTCCCCCTAGAAAAAATTTTAAATTAGTGTCTACTAGATGAAATTCTTTATTTGAAATGCTTTAAGTCGCTTATGAATATAGAAAATCTTTACAAACGGCTTGAAATGCTCGTAATTCAAATATAGACTATAGACTTGATAATTATTGGAATGACGTAAGAGAACTTATAGAATTTTTAGAAGTTTATTATTTAGCTACAAAATAAATTTCTGGACTTTATTATCCAACTATTTGTTTTGTTTTACCAAATATGTTATTTTTACTAAATTTTATAAATTCAAAAATAAACCAAGGTTTGTAGATTTTGCTAAGTGTATAACTGAAAATTTTAAAAAATATTTTTTTCCTATTCCTCAAAATCATTTAACTGCTTGATTTTTAAACCCAACTTATAAATATGTAAGTTCTTCATGAATGATTGAAAATATATATTTAAATTTAGATGTTCAAGATTTTGAAATACCTAGCTTGACAACCGTTAAAGATATTATAAAAAGCGAAGCTTGTATGACTTGTATAATTCTCGTAGAATAAATGAAGTAGTATGTAATGAAGAACCTGAAACTTCTACATATGGATATGATGAAGATTATATTAATGATATGCTAGAAAGTTATCTTGGACTTGCTACTGAGGAAAAAAATAATTTTGATGCATATATTAATCAATGTAAAGAAACTATTAAGCATCCACAAGGTTTACTTGACCTTTTACATTGATGGAGCAATCACGACAAGGGATTTTCAAAACTTCAATCAGTGGTTAGAGATGTGTTATCCATTCAAGCATTTTAAGTAGCTTCGGAGGGCACTTCTAGTGCAACAAGACTTCAAATTGGAAAACATGGATATTCATTAGCAGCAGACAGCTTGGATATATTAGTATTATTTAGAGATTGAATTAATGCCGAGAGAAGGAGTTATGCGTGTCCACTTTTACCAATCCAATTTGAAAATAATATTGATGAAATGTTGCAAGATTTTAGTGATGATGACATTGATGCATTGGAGGAAATAGCCGATCAACCAATTCTAGATGTTAAATGATTTAAGACAACTAACTATCTTGGTACCTTGAACTATTATTATGATAATTCGAGGTCTAAATCAAACAGAACCCTTCCTAGAAGGTGATTGTGTAGATTAGGTCCTCTACTAAATCTATTACTTAAATTGTATTATTTAATTTTTATTAATAAAATCATAGGTTATTCGCCTTAATTTTTTTTATTATTGTCTCCAATTTAATACAAGTGTTTTTTTATTATATTCCAATTTTCAAATGGCAAAGTTCAAACTCAAGTTATATTTGATATTTTAAAAAATTAAAATTTAAAGTTTGAAAATTAAACTTTTAAAGTTTGAAATTTAAAGTTTAAACTTTAAATTTTTAATGATTGAAATTTAAACTAAAAGGACAAATTTACCACGGAACTTTAATAAATGGTACGTATATGCCCTGCGTTATACTTTGCGTCCATATAAGCCCCTGCCGTCAAATGATAGATACATATATACCCCTCTCAATAACGGACTCCGAATTTTTTGCACATGTCTCAATCTTATTGAACTACCCGTTTGAACCCCTTTTTAATCCATAATCCCATTATCCACCCCATAACCCAATATCCACCCAATTTCCACTAAAAAGAATCCAAATTAAAACACTCAATTGGGGTTAAGCCTATATCCTCCTTCAGGTGGAAACTTTGGGTTATGAAGATCACCTTCATAAACAGCAAGAATTGTACGACAAAGATGAGGAATAGGTTCAAATTCATCATAGATTGCTGGAAGCCACATGGCACTGTCATCATTGCCTATGTAAGTCTAAGGTTTCCACACGCAACACGTACATCCTAAAACCACAACACACTCAAATCCACAAGCATCTGACATTAATTAAGCTTAAAGCTAAAATAACAAATCAACAATTTCTACTACTAAAGATTGTGTTTTTTGAGGTTCATAAGTGCAAATTTGAAATGGAATAATTTACAAGAAAATGTGATGGGTTTAAGATTTTCTGGGTTGTTTTCACAAATTGTATGAAACAGGGGGAAAAAATTAAGAATGTACTAAAAATCTCAAATTTTTATATGGGCATACTAAAGATTGTGTTTTTTAGATTTATAAGTGAAAATTTCAAGTGGGGTTGCAATAATTTACAAGAATATGTGATAAATTTAGAAGTTTTTTTTTCCAGATTGAATGAAACTGGAAAAAAACGAATCAAGAACGCACTAATTTTTGTATGGGGATGCTAAAGATTGAATCTTTGAAGTTTATAAGTGAAAGTTTCAAGTGGGGTTGAAATAATTTACAAGAATATGTGATGGATTTAGGATTTTTTGACTTTCTTTTTTTCAGATTGAATGAAAAACTGGAAAAAAAAATATAATCAAGAATGTATTTAGAACTATTAAAACACCCAAATATGTCATATTTATAGGATATATCAGTTGACGAGATCCGTCTTGTGGAGAAGTTGATGTTTTCTACGAGTGGAGCTCCTGACATCCCCGAGTTGTGTTGACAGAAGGTGTTTTAATTTGGATTCCTTTTAGAGGAAATTGGGTGAGTATTAGGTTATGGGGCGGATAGTTGGGTTATGTGTTAAAAAAAGGGATCAAACGGATAGTTCAATAGGATTAAGACACGTGTAAAAAAATTAGGAGTCCGTTAGTGAGAGGGGTATATATGTACCTATAATTGGACGGCAGGGGATTATATGGATGCAAAGTATAATCGGGCATATACGTACCATTTACTAAAGTTCGAGGGTAAATCCATCTCTTTTCTCTTGAGAGTTTAAACTTTTAAGTTCCAACTTTTGTAGTTTAAAATTTTAACTTTAAAGATTTAGGGTGTGTTTGGTATGAAGGAAAATGTTTTCCTCGAAAACAAGTAGATTTATGACTTATTTTCTCATGTTTGGTTGGTGAGTAGAAAATATTCGTAGGAAATGATTTTTATTGTTTGATATATGAATGAAAAATATTTTTTGAGAAATATATTTTATTTTTACTAGAGTAGAAAATAATTTTTGAAATTGGAAATTTTTTAAAATAATTTTTTTTGGGGG
>NC_028643.1:56569142-56619490 GCF_001406875.1 Solanum pennellii
GGGGGGGGAAGGGGTTGGTTGGGGGGAGAAGGGGTATAGTTGAATAAAAATTTGAAGTTGAAAAATATTCTTTTAAACAAAAATTGAAAATATTTTTTAAAAATTGATGTTTTTCAAAAAATAAATGTAATTTTAAGTTTAATGAGAGTTTTGGAAAATGTTTTCCTTAACTTTTGAAGGGAAGTCATTTTCCTTAATTTTGAGGAAAATGAGTTGATTTGGAAAACATTTTTCAAAACTTTTGTCCCAACCAAACATGAGAAAATTGGAAAACATTTTCATTCATACCAAACACACCCTTATTTAAAGTTTAAACTTTAAGAATTTAAATCTTCTTTTTTTAAAAAATAAATGAACAATAAGTTATATAATTTCAAATATTTTAATTTTCAATCATAACAAAATTCTCATAAATGTTTGATAAACTTTAATCAATAATTAATTCAGTGTGATCCCGATACTGTACCGATCCGAGATGACACATTGTAAAAACTATCGGATGGATAGGTATCGATACCGTTTCAGTTTCGATTGTTTTCGTCGTGGACTGGCTGGTTCCAGTCTAGTAGTGTCATTACATGTTTTTGGTAGTGTCATTACATGTTCGTTGCCAGGCTTAAGCAAGAGTAGTGTCAATACAAACAATACATACTGATAGACATCATTAATAGACCCGAACCTACCACATAATATAGAATAGACACTATAATCATAAAATATAAATGTTACACAATTCCTCTTCTCCATTCACATACTGATAGCCATCCCCCGTAAATATCATAACTATCGCCTTGATCCCATAACTATTTGTTACTCCACGATAATGTCAACTCATAGACTAATATTTCTACCACGTTAACATCCATCGATACAAGACATCAATATTGTCAAATCTTTGCCTAATTCTTCTACCACATTAACATCCACGAATATAAGACCATCACAATGTCAAATCATAGCTTAATCCTTCAACCATATTAACATCCACAAATACAAGATCACCACAATATTAAATCATAGCTTAAGTCTTCTACCACATTAATTTTCATGAATAGTAGGCCATCACTATGCTTATCAACCAACTTTTTATACTTTGTCAATTTCTCATGCCCGCTTACTGGCCCTGGATAGAGCAGTAAATGTCATTTGGTGCCTTAGATCCACTCATCTATTAAGATTAAACCAACAACATTTATAAAATCAAGTTAAACATGATAATTAATAAGAATTACACCTAGAAACAACTAAAAACTGAATCCTTATAAACTCAACCCAATAATTGAAACAATTATACAGGAAATTACTACTACGCACTGAGTTGTCACAACAAATAACATACCTTTATCATCAAAAGTAACACATAGCCCAGAATTCTAGTCCTTATTCTACCTTACAATAACATGAATCATGTCCCACATGATTGCGTACAAATCATATCTGGGATCAACTCACCTTTCAAGTAATCTGGACCACTCAAGGATCAAACATGCAACAATTATATTATGAAGAATAATTTAGGTCCACTCGTGGAACCATAAAATATACATGGTCCTGTCACGGAACTCAAATCAAACTTTTAGTGCATCAATGTGATACTCGAATCATCCATAGTTAATGTACCAGTGTGGTACCCCAGCCAACCATGCTTGGATATCTCCATACCATGTGTGATAATTAAGTCAACCTTTAGTATATAACATGAGTGGTATCTGAGCCAATCGTGGGGATTTTTGTACTAAGCATAATGCCCAAGCCAACCATCAAACACGCAACATCATGTACAATCAAATACATCAAGAACAATAATACTTGAAACCACAAGTCACATAACTGAGTCATTGCATGAGATTATCAGCATGATGTCATTACATATGCTTCCTTATTATGCATACGCGACTCACAAGTGATACAAAAGGCAGTAAACATGCACACCTATATCTATTGGACAACGCCAACCATCCTTACAATGAACTTAACGCTAAGTAAGACCTAGAGCACCACCCTTAGCAAGTATCTAGTCTCCCGCCTTAAAAACAATAAACGACCTATAACCATCCAGACACTGTACTGAAGGCCTATGTATATCATCTCTAAACATCTATAAGATATAAAGTAGTAAAACAGGTCTGAACAACTCAAATTAAGGAAACCTAGCCTACTTGAGCGCCAAATAACTACTGATGAACCTTGCCTCTGAATTTTGACTCTGGTGGAAGCAACCTATGATGAATGAGCATTGAAAGTCCTTAGGTTTTCACCTTCCTTGCATGGTGGTTCTTCACTTCTATTGCTCCCCTGCCATAGGTTCCTTTGGAGATTTTTGGAGTTGCCCTAGTCTATTTTTTCCTTTCAAAAGTGGGATGAAAATAAAAGACGACGCATTAATTAGGTTGTAATTTCATCATTCCGCTATAGCACCTATTAGACTGCTAAAGTGGACTAATAACGTCAGCTTGACCCAAAATTAAATTTGGGCCATAATCGTCGTGCGCTCAAATTTTAAAACTCTTACAGTGCACTTCAGGACTTTTGAAGCTTTGCACGAGATGTCTTTTAATAACGACGGATCATGTCAATACATATTATAGATTTTTGTTGAAACTTAGAATTTATTTAAGAAAACTCAATAATCATTTTGATACGATCCATTTAAGTTCGTTCAGTCAATTTTTATGAAAGCACTAACACCTTAGTGCGTATACCTAATTAATATTAATACATGTGCTTTCAGCAACCATTTCTAATTTAACACGATCAATCAATGATACTTTTTGGATGCATATTTTTTATTTTTTATTCTACACTTGTTGTACTCCTTTTTGAGAACATGTCCAGATCCATGCACCAGTGGAGCATGACGAAGTATTATGACTATGTAGCTGTTTGTGCGGAGATTAATTTTAAGATGACTTTCTTGATATGCAATCATGATTTCCTCTTTCATCATTTTCATTGTCTTTACTATTTCTAGACAATTATAATATTACACCTTACTATTTTCCAGTTCTGTAAACTCTTTAGATAAGTATGACTCAAGAGTATAATGTGAAGACGTTTGACCATGATTCAATTTTACTTTTTTTCTTGAAGTTTCAGAAATTCAACTTCAATTTTCAGTTATCATAAATTACATTTTGATATTCAACTTCAATTTCCAGTCATCTTTTTTTAATCTAAATCTTTTTTTCTTTTGTTTACATTGTACACTATAACATATTCAAACCAACATGAATTTGAGCCCATTTTAATATTTTATTTTGGATAAGAAGAGAGGGAAAAGGTGGATCAAGATTGTGGTTTCGTAAATCAAAATACCTTTCTATAAATAGAAAGATCGAAGAGGCAAAAACTGTGTTTTGGTCATTGTCATATTTCTACAAAACCCTTTCAGTTTCAAGTCTTTTCACTACTGTGTGGTAGGTCCGTATTTGCTCCAAGGGTTTAACTTTCCCCCCAACAAATTTCTACCATGGAAACGCCTTCTTCGCAGCCCAAAAGGCGTGGCAGGCCAAAGGGTTCTGCTGCCAAATCCAAAGACGAAAGAGAAAAGGAACCTCACAGTTCCGGCAAGATGAGAGGTAGTGCTAGCAAGAAAGCTGCTGCTGTGGACGAGGAGTATGTTCAGTGGAAGTCACTCGTTGCTGTCCTCTATGACTGGTTCGCTAATCACAACCTCATTTGGCCTTCGCTCTCTTGCAGGTATATATGCCTCTTTTTTAAAAGTATATTTGGTATCTTATACATTTCTAGAACTTCTGCTTTTCGGTTTTGTTGCGTTTGAAGTCCTTGTTATGTGTTCTGGACTCTGTTGGCAATGATGTTCGATTACTTTAGGTCTAGGATTTAACAACCTTTGCTCTTTGGTTTGTCTTTACCCAAAACATTCATGGTAGATGAGGGTTATTCATGAAGAAGCAACCACATTGCCTTGTTGTTTCTCTTGTTATGTTTGGGATACGCTTTTCCCTTCTTTTTTTTTCAATTGAGAAGATATAATTAATTTGGAATCTGGTGGTATCAGTTTTATTAAAAGGAAAAAAAGGAAAAGAGAAAAATAAACAGAAAGTGAGAAGGTTGACGTGAAGTACACATTACTTGATTCGAACACAAGCACTGTTATATATATTTATCGGTGAATAAAAGTTACAACATGAAATACACACAACAAAATAATTTATCCCTGGATGAAAGCACCAATGAAACTGTAAAATGAAGTGTTATCGCTGGATGAAAGCACCAACAAAGTAAGCAACTTACGTTAAATTCAAGATTGCAAACATATATGAATTTGGTCCTGTAATGTAGTGTTGTCAAAGGTGCCACAGCCAAAGACCTGAAGTGAGGCTCAAAATATGTTGACCGCTTTGCCTCATTTGATGTGCACTTCAATGTCGTCATTAAGGCTCTGAGACAATCTTTTCCTTGCGAATAAGTGTTATATATATATATATATATATTCTATTTGCACCTTTTTTCATTAAACTTTAAAGCATGCTTTATTTTGCGCTTTGCGATTAAAGCCCCAAGGGACCTTAAAACTTCTTTGCATCTTTTGATTTTGATAACACTCCACCGAAAGGCATTGTTAATGAGTTGAAACTTGGTGGATGATGTGTCTGTCCCTCTACCCTTCTCCACCTAAAGGCCATTGTTTGTGGAGGGTTCAAATTCGTGAGGTGTGTTTTACCCATATGTCACGCCTTGTGCTCTTACCTCTAGATCACAGCCCTGGTGGCATAACTAATTTCAAGGTTTCAACATCTAATATAGGTAATGTAGGTAATGTCCAGCTCCTTTTTCATGAGGTAAAAGATTGATCGTTTCACATTGGGATCATTTTCTGCGTCATTGTTTCTAACAAACTTCTCAAAAGCTCATGATTTTGCCTATGAATCCCTAACTTCTCATGTCACATTGCTTCATCCCTTAAGCTACAAAATGATAATCCACAATAGCACTGCCTAAGCCATTGTTGAACTGTCATCTATAGTGGATAGTAGGTAGTTTTTCTTATGTTGAATAAGTAAAATTTAAGAGTAGTAGTAATATGGACATATGCAGGACCTGTCCGAGCAAATAATTTATATGACATAGATCCGCTGTTTGATTTCCTTGTTTCAATGCAATCACTGTAGTGATTGAGTTTTGTAACTGTTTGTAATTATCCCCGACCAACGGCTCCTGTTTTGTTGGGATGTTTCTTCAATAGAATTTCAACCCCTGTTCATTGAAAAATAAATTGGCCTACTAAATACCTAAATACATGGTGGCACTCTTTACTGAGCTGTATACACTAGAGGTTGACTTTATGAACATATACGGGGGATGTTTTGGACTTGGATCAGTAGATGGATTTTGTTTTTGGTGGCCCATGCTTCAATTATTTGAACCACTTTGTTGTATAAGAACTGCTGCTGCTGCATACTGTTTACTAGACATCGCTAATGCTTTGATCTAGACATATGGCAGCTAATTCAGTATACTGTTGTGCAACAGTGGCGGACACAGAACTTTCACTAAGTGGGTTCAATATTTAAAACGGAAAAATAAATTCGCAAAAAAGCGAACAAAATAACAACAAAACAAAGTTTGATTAATAAAAATATATTATGTAAATTGTATTTTGCGAGTTATTCATTTCTTGAAACTTATTCATAGTACTATCATCAGAAATAATATTAATTTTTTATACTATATGAGGCGCAACACACCCGCTCACAAGTCATAGTCCATTCGATTTCACAATTTTTTAAAACTAAAATATCCTCCAAAAATATGATGGAGAAGATGTGGAAAAGGTGTTAAGGAACAATTGTGTCTTTAACCATGTTAATGCATATATTAGAACTCATTGCATTATTAATACCATGAATTTCCATGCACTAGCTATGTGGACCTTAATACCAAATAGAGTGTATAACTAATAGTCTAATACAAGCAGTATTAGTTATACACTGTTGAAAAAAAGTACCAAACAAGGTACTAGTAATGCATAAAACAAATACATGCATTATTTTTTTCTAATATACTCTACTAAAAGATCCCTAGGTTCTGATCTTTTGAGAATTGGGGACTATTATTCCTGTTTAGATTGGAACTGGGAACCTTTTTTATTTTATTTTAAGTTCAGTTGTATTATATTAAAAAATGGTTTTGGGGCAAACTACAGAAAGGGGAAAAAATACTGAAGGATTTTAATGTTTAAAAGAAAGAGGCAGCTAATTTGTAGTTTGTGTGATTCGAAATTGGGGCCATTTTTAAAAATTGAACCCACGTTGCTACTGGGCTACGCTTTGCTCTTTGTTCAAGTGGAGTCAAATGTTAATATATAGCAATATTGTTTAAAAAACAGATTTTATATGTCTATATATGGTGTAGTTTTTCGAGGAAGTGAGTTTATATGAACCCTTTTGCAACCATGTAGGTCTGCCCCTGATTGTGCTGTTTCAGATTTCCTTTTGAGTTTTGGCCTGCTGATTTCACTGACTTTGCTTTAGTGTTCCTAGATCCATCTAGGAAGCTACAATTTTTCATGAGCGGTGTAAAACAATGAAATTACTGATAAAGGTTATTGATATCTGGTTTCTTAAGATGAGATGGATTTTGAGGTAACAATTGCTGCAAATTTGTAAAATAGGGTGATAGTGTAGATTGGTAGTTATTGCTTTCAAAATTTTTTAAGTAGTGCTTACAGAAATGTGGAAACACAATTTGCTGTTCAATGAAGTGTGATATTTGACTTATTTAACTCTGGAGTTCATTCAATTAATTCTTAGTTGAACTGCTCACTTTCGGAAGTTTTTGCAATTCATTAATATAGTGAATCCACACGTAGGAGTATAATTGCCCACTAATTATCCACGGTAAAACCCTTGTTTATATACCTCTTTTTCTCTTTACCTTCCCATCTGCCTCCCCATGTGAACAAAGATTATTTAAAGAATAAGTTGTAAATGGTCAATTTAGGACGATCGGGGATTGTTTTTTTTGTTGATAAAATCAAAGAATATTTTTTTCTCGTGCAAAGTATTTCAAAAAGTTTTTTAATATCTTCAACCCTGTTTGGATTGACTTAAAAAAAGTAGCTTTTAAGGTGAAAAATAAAAAGTCAAACTTAAATGACTTTTAAGTCAAAAATAAAAAGTAGAGGGAGATCTACTTTTGGTTTTTAACTTTTAAACTCATTTTAAGTTATTTTTGACCTTGTCAAACACTTCCAAATGCTAAAATGACTTTAAATTAGGTTTGACCAATTTTTAAGTCAATCCAAACAAGCTCTTCTTCGTTATGTATCTAGACCATACTTTCCCTAATATTTTTTCACATCCCCCGTCTACCCCCCCTCCCCCACCCCCCCAAATTAGGGCATAAAATAATCATAGCGGCTGTACTACCAGTTAGCTTTCTAGGGTTCTGTGGTGAATATATCCACTTTGAGCCATTACATCTTCTGTCGGTTCTTGCTTCTTTCCATTGTAAAGATTTGATCCATCTACGAATCAAAATGGTAGTTACCTCAAGTTCTGTAAGTGGCAACGAAGGAAAACGAAACTTGGCTCTTAGGGGATCAAGTAGTGAAGATGGGGAGAAGAATGTTAGCAAGTACGGTGAGGAGTATCAGGTGTGGAAGTCTAATATCCCTGTGCTGTATGACTGGTTCACCAACCATAGCACTATATGGCCTTCTCTTTCTTGCCGGTATTATGATTTCTTTCTTCATGCAGTATACTATAATTTTGTTATGCTGTACCAAGTTCTATTGATGAAGACGAAAACTCATTTTGTTTTTTTGCTTTCTTAGGCATGTAGTTGATCTCATGAAACTGTATATTTGCTTATGTCATTTGTATGTATAGTTGCAGGTGAACAATTAGAAATCACAGATTTGATGACAAAAGTTAAATCTGAGTATATGCCTAATGTTAAAACTTAGGCAATTATTGTAATAGAGCTTTATGAGTAAGTTTTCTAGTTTAGAAATGGAAATCAAATCTTTAAAACTTGGAAGATAGGTATTAATTTGGTATATGACTTTGTGATGTCTTTTGATTGTTCCCTTTCATCATTAAATGAAAATCTCTTTAGGAGAATCTGCTAACGCTTTCACCAAGATTTGAATTCAAGGTAGCAGGTTGTGGAATAACTGAGGTGCGTTATAAAAAAAAGGAATTTGTATCCTTTAAACCAAGTTTTGAATTCCCAAAAGAAGCAAAAAAAAAAGATCTGAATAATTACCATTTGGGTGATCGCTTTGTTGAGGAGGTATGTTCTGAATGATAAGTAGGACACATGCTTATGTATTTAGGAGTATATTGTATCCGTCCCTGCACATGGTGGTCAAATACTATGTATGTGGTAGAGTATATGCATCTTGCACATGGTTGAACAACATATATGGGATGTCCTTTCTACTTGTAAGCTAGTTGGTTTTCATGGTTTATCATTTCAGCTCATGTTTTTTAAGTTCTGATCTCAAACTATGTAATTGGGTTGTTTTGTATTTGGTATGTGATTCTCTTTTTTTTTGTGTGTGTGTGTGTGAGAGAGAGAGAGAGAGAGCTGTGGTAATTATTTCCATGTGATGGTTATCCACAGAGCTCTTTGGCCTTGCATTTATATGTTTGATGAAGTGGATAATAATCTCTTTTTTTATGAACATTTGAAAATTAGTGTTGCTGTCTCATTTTGATCTTGGTCTTATCAAGTTGTTTGGTATAAAAATTGATCAGTCATATTAATGGTCATGTCTTTGGCAACAGGTGGGGTGCAGTAGTTGAGGAGGGTAAATATAAAAACCGCCAGCGACTCTACCTTTCTGAACAGGCAAGCCTGCATTGCACATGATTATTGTTTTCTGGTTACTATTTTCAGCATTTCCTGTGTATTCTACATTGATATCCTAAAAGATTTACCATATCACCAAGATTTTGTAGAAGTATACTCTTTCCTTAATGGAAAAAGGTTATATTTAGTGTAGGTGATTTATGTCTTGTTTTTTATTCGTTTCTTTTTGGGATTGAGGGCACCTGCTCTCCCTCTTTTGGCAAATCTCTTTATTATAAAAATAATATCAATAGTTTACTTGTCTTGGGGTATATAATCCTTGTTATTCTCCTGCGTGCCTTTGGTTTGTTGAGATGCTTGAGTGGAAGAGGTACTGGAGCACACCTCCACCTCTGATCTTAAGGTTGTTGGTTCGAGTATCATATATGAAGATTTCTTGTTTGAGTTTTTGGTGTATTGTGTGAGGAATAGGGTTAGAAGCTTAGAAATATGATTTAGAGCCTGTTTGGATTGTGGCTTATTTTAGGTGCTTTTAAGCTAAATGATTTTTAAGCACTTTAATTGTGTGGGTAACATTAAAAAAATGCTTTTAAGCAACTAGTTTTTAAGCCAAAAAAAATAAAAATAAGCCTATTTTTTTTTGAACTTAATGGCTTTTGGCTTCTATAAGCCTATCTGAGTAGGCTCTTATTGTGGTCTTAGATTATCTATTGTGCCTCTGGTTGGTGCTAAGTGATCATTCTACTAAGTAATTTGCAGTTCCATTGTGAAGGTGGAAATGAAATCCATGAGGTTTAGGTATAAAATACTATTTGAAAACATCTTCTTCCTTCATATCCCCAAGCATAGCCCAATAATTTTCTTATTTCCAAATTTTAGTTTTTAAACTTCCATTGTAAATTTCTTGATATTTTTGTGATGCATTATTACTCCACTGCCTCTACTTTTTTACTTAATCATGGGTACTGTTAATTTTCTCTCTCTAATCATCTTTAAGAGTAGATATATTCATTTCTCACATTTTTCATAACAGATTCTCTAACGGATTTTTGTTGATGACATAGTTCTCTAACATAAGCAGAGCTTGCTATTATAAAGCTTTCCATATTTCTTATATATAAGAATATCAATATTGATCATTTAGTTTGATGTCAATTGCTTGATTTGTGAACAGGTTATTTGTAGAGTTTATAGGTTTAAGTAGCAATTATGTTGTTTGTATTAAAGTGTGCTTTTTCTTAACAACCAGCTATTTCTGTATTGTTGCTTGTGTCCTTAAATTTAGAAATGTAAGATCAAAGATTTCAAAATTTGAAGTAGCATCCTGAAAATTACTTTTGACGAGGAGTTAAGAAGTGGGCTTTGGCGTGCTGCAGGCCAGAGTTAAGACCACTCCTGAGCTGTTAGAACCTAGAAGTTTGGGGTGTGATTAACTGGTTCAAGTTCCCTTAGGATCCGAGCTAGCTCCTTCTCCCTACAGTAGGGGTTGGGGCCAGTTTTAGTGAGCTAGGCTTGGGCGGTTTCGTGGGTTGACCAGGCCTTGCTACTACGATGGCTAGAGTTCAGTTCTACCATTATTATTGTCATCGTTGCTGTTGATATTAGTATTATCAAATAATTTCATTTTTATAGTTTGCTCTCTGACAGGTTAGTGTTGACAAATATGATAACTTATTGTTCCATTGCATGTACAAGAAATGAGTTGAGTTTCTGGATTCTATAATTAGGCTCATACATTTTTTTAATCTTTAAACACTTGTCTTTCAGACGGATAAGTCAGTGCCTAATACTTTGATCATCGCCAATTGTGATGTGGTTAAGCCCAGGGTTGCAGCAGAAAATCATATTGCAAATGTAAGTATGTTTCACATTTTAATACGGTCTTGTCTTAGTTATACTGCACATCAATCATCATGACTTTTTTTAAATGGCTTGGTTCTAGTTCAATGAAGAGGCACGCTCGCCATTTGTGAAGAAGTACAAAACCATAATACATCCGGGAGAGGTAAAAACTAGTTGAAGTTTTGAACACTGAAAAAATACTGAACTGGCACGCATGTTCACAGAGCTAATAGTTGATCTAGTTTGCCTGTGAATGTAAGTTCAGTATTTTTTTGTATTTACCACTTACTGGTACAGTAATTACTCAAAAATAACTACACATACATGCTTGCTAGTATTTAAGTAATTACAATGTAATTCCATTGTCATGTTTGGTGGTACAAGTGTAAGAATATAGATATTTTTCTTGATTACAAACTCAGGTCCTTGTAACAACCAGCTGATTGTACACACCTTATTCACCCTCATGTTTCCATTTGTTGCAGCTACCATCTGAGGAATAGTAGATCTAATCTCACCTCCCAGTTGCTTTACCAAGTCAGGATCTATGAAATTGTGTGAGCTCCCAGTGTCCATCAATATGTGTAATTCTTTCTTTGAGTGATAACCACCTTCAAGGTTCTATAAATAACCTAATGAACCATTTAATGCATGAATAGAGATTTCCATAGCTCTGTAGGTTGAGCCATTTCAAGTTGATTGAACCCTTCTTCCTGGACATCCTTTCCTTGTTCCTCCACATTATCATCACCCTCCACTTGTTCCAATTCCAACAGAAAAAACTGTTTGGAATTTTTGCATTTATGGCCAAATGTGTATTTTTCATTGCAGAAATAGCACAACCCTTTTATCCTCTTCTCATTGATCTCTTCTATGCTCAATGTCCTTATACTGACTCCTTTAGGAGAAAAGAAGTTATTGATCCCAGGTGTAGGCAATATCATTGGTTTACTCTGCATTCTATGATTACTTATCTTCCTAGATGAATTGAAACTCTGAAGTCTATTTGGTTGCCTTATCGCAGTAAGATAGGCCTCCTGTAGTCTTGCACTTCTATAAGCATGAGATAATGATATAGGATTTGTCACCTTCACGACAATATTAATTCATGCTTTAACCCTCTAATGAAATAGCTAATAGCATTTTCCTGTGGAAGTTTCACCCTAGTCAGATGTTTCTCAAACATAGCTTGATACTCCTTCACGCTCCCCACCTACTTGATCTTCTTAATCTCCTCCATAGGGTCATTGAAGTCGGTACCAAATCTTTCAACCATGGCCATCACATACTCGGTACAAGTAGCAGTTGTAAATATTGCCTATGTCTCATAAAAGAGAGATGTTACGATATAGCTTCTCCTTCCAGTTTTAAGCCTTGCAACTAATACCTTTTCTTCATTGATAACATTTTTCCATTGAAAAAAATAACTCGATCTTGAATAATCAATATCTCAAATCCTCTCCAGAAAACTTCATAAATTCCTTTCTCGACCACGTTGAGAAATTGGAATTATAAGTGAAATTGATGGGACTCCTGGGTATGTGAGTTCTCCCTTTAGAATGATGAATTCTCTCTTCAGAAACCCTTGCAGCCGAAGGACCATCCTATTCCATTGGAGTTTTCTTCCTCCTAGATTCTCGATTGCTGACCAAATGTTCCTTCAATTCCATGACCACTTGATCCACACTCTTTAGGTTTGCAACTTCCCCGCCTAAGTCCCCATTTTCTTTGCCAATTTCTGCATTATTTCCTTCAATTCCCCCATTTATGTTGGAGAATTATCGTCAGACCATGTTCCTTTTGCCATTAACATCCAAGAATAGAATGGCTTTGTTATAGTGTTACTCGGTTGCAGGAATTTACAATGAATTCAAGGATCGAAGCACTGTTTCAGGTTTTTCTCGAGAAAACAGTTAGTAAGGAGGAAGAAGAATTGAGTTATATTTCATGTCATGATTGTACAATGAATTGATTTCAGGCTTTATAGTAATTGAATTGAACTAAATTGAACTCTTAAGCTAAAGCTGAATGTGTTACCATCAAACTGCTCTTAACTAATTTCCACTGTACCCAACTATGTAATTGCCTTTAACTAACTAATGGAACTGTAACTAATAATGTATCACTATATTGTTGAGATAAAAGGAGGGTGATCAACAGTTTAGGTTAAAAGTGGATAGTAGATATCATTTGTTTGAAGGGAACTTAATTGGAAGCGCGTACTGGGGGAACTAATACAGCAGCAGGTGTGGGGAAACGAGGGAGTCAAGTATGTGCAATTAAAGGCAAGTGGAACTAGAGGAGGTATTTTGATATTATGGGTTGACAAACCTTGGAAAGGAGAAGTACTAAAGTTGGTGCTTACTTTGACCTTGAAGATTCAAGTCAACATATAATGATTTTGGTCGACACATAATAGCAATCAAGAAAGGGCAAGAAGTATGGTGGAAAATAGGGTTGATTAGAAGTTTGTTTACAGGGCCTTGGGTGATAGGGGATGATGTTACTATTGGTAGATATGCTTCAAGAGTAAAAGAATTTCTCCAAAACCTCTACATACAGAACATAATTTTCTGATTTTGTTGAGGAGATGGAATTGATTTATCCTCAACTAGATGGGAGAAGCTATACCTGAACTAGAGGGAACAACCTAAAAAACTCTTCCTGGAATGATAGGTTTTTATACTCTATTGAATTGGGAGAAAATTTCAATAATATGAAGCAAGATATTCTCCCTAGAATTTGTTCTGAATACACACCAATTGCCCTTTAGAGTGGCAAAGTTGGAAACACAGTCCGATTTTAAATTTGAACGATGGTGGCTGGAATTTAAATGCTTCAATGAAAAATTTAAGGTTTGGTGGTATTCCATTATTATTAACAGAAGGCCAATTATATTATAGTAACCAAGGTAAAAGCTTTGAAGGCTAAATTGACATAGTGGAGCTCAAGCACCTATGAGAACTTGGAGAAGAAAAAAATTTTGATATCAAGCAAAATTGCAAAGATTGACAATGTTCAACAGAATAGATCTTTAATTTGAGGAAGCCATTTAGAAAATTAATTTATTCATGAATTTGAAGATTATTCCAAAAAAGACGAGATTGCATGGAGACAAAGGTCAAGAATATTGTGGATTAAATAACCACATTGATCATTGTTCGCAAGAGGAATAACCACATTGATCATTCGCTTGTATGAGTGAAAGATATTATGGAGACAGAGAACATTAAAAGGGAGGTCATGAGACGTTCTAGTCTGAAAACGAGAAATGGATGCCCTATTACTATATACCTTCGAGGAGAAAGAAGTTTTGAATAGTCTGAAGACATGTACAATAGATAAAGCACCAGGTCCAGATGGGTACACTCTGGGGTTCTTTGTTCATTGTTGGGAGGCTTTAAAGAATGATGCGATGTCCACTATGTACAACTTTCATTCTCAAGTAGTTTTTGTAAAAAAAGCTTCAATCTAACTTACATAGCTCTTATTCAGAAAAAATGGGGGTAAGAATTTAGTGATTTCATACCTTTTAGCTTAATAGGAAATATATATAAATTGATATCAAAGATCCTCACATAGAGACCGAAGAAAGTGATTCACAAATTAATAGATACTTGCAGTCTTGAAAGGCATATAGATCACATATCCCGATCTTATTGCCAATGAATGCATATATTCTAGAATGAAAGATAAGACACTAGGCATCATGTGCGAATTGTATATCGAAAAGATATGTCCATGCGATTGAAAGTTTTTTGCTTGCAATCATGGAGTAGATGGGGTTTGGAGGGAAATGGATCATATGGATAAGATTTTGCATTACCACTGTCAGGTTCTTTGTTTTGATAAATGTTTATCACCTGAAGGTTTTTTTTCCTACTCAAAGAGGTTTGAGACAAGGTGATCCATTATTGCCTTTTTTGTTCATTCTGGTGATGAAAGAACTTAACAATATGGTGAAGATTGCCTACAATAATGGGTTGAATAAGAGGTTTTTAGTCTAGCAAAGGAATATAATGAAAGAGTGGAAGTAACACATTTGCAATATGATAATGACTCATATTCTGTGATGCAATGGAGAGTCAGTGAGGATTTTTTTTTGTCTTTGAGGCTATTTCAGGCCTCACTTCATCGGAGAAAAAGTTTATTTTTCCCAGTAAATGAGGTGGCAAGGATTAATCAGTTGGCTGGAATTTTGGGTGGAGAGAGTAGGTAAGATTTCAACAATTTACTTAGGAGTTAGGAATGCCTCTGACTGCAAAAAGTAAATTAAGAGATGTATGGAGGGCTGGGTATTAGAAATCTGAGAAAGCAGAAAAATAGTCTCATGATGGAATGGTTGTGGAGACTACCTAAGGAAGAAAAATCTTTATGGGGCACTGTGATATAAGCTAAGTATGAAAAGGAAGGTTTTTGGTGGACAAAAGAAGTAAACACACATATGGCACAAGTTTTTGGAGATCAATTAGGAACCTATGGCATGTATTATTTGCAAGACTAGTTTTAATGTGAAAGATACAAGAGGATTTTGTTATGGGAAACCTGACCTGTAGAACATTGATGCAAGACTGGGAGATGGAAAGGTTGGCCAGTTTTTATGGCACTCTAGACTAGTGCAAGGGGCTACAGGAAAGAGAAGGCACTCTAAAATGAGATGTCATTGCAAAGGCATTTTTATGGTAAGCTATGCCTATAAGAACATGAATTAGATGGGTTCCTAGATCAGGTTTTTACCTTGGAAGCTTATTTGGAAAGTAAAATTTCCATACAAAGTTACTATTTTCACTTTGTTGGTAGTGAAAGTAACCTCCTATCTAGTCATTTGTTTTTTTTGTGTGTGTCCGTGTGCAGATGGGTGGTGGGCGGAGGGGGGAGTTTGATTTTATTGTATTCGAGGCACTTTTATCGATACTTCCATTTAGAAGACCACTTCAGGGTCTCTAATCCCTTTTGTGGTCCTCAACCACCAGAATCTTTCCCTATCCTTCTTTTTCTTTTAAAGCCTTTTTTCTTCATGGAAAATCGTATTTAGTTTAGACTAGGTGGGAAATCTTGACATTACAGAGTAATGTATTTTGATACATGGTTTGAATTTGAGCAAAGGGGCTCTAGGTTGGCTATGCAGAAGGTTGCGAGAAGCATCAGAAGTCAGGGGTAAAATGTTTAAGACATGGAGAGGCAGAGATGTTTCAACTAATATCTTTTGCTCCTTGAAGTTCAATTAGTTTGGTCGGTTTTTGTCGATCATTACGGTTGATGGCCAAATGAGGTCTGTTATTATTATTCTAGAAAACAAGGACAATGACGGTTGGTTGGGACTTGTCAGACGAATTTAAAGCTTCATCAATAGGAGGTCTGTAATGCAAGCTGGTACTCCAGCAGTAGGGGAGGTAAATCATCCTTCAAAGAGGGGAGAAGGTAGCTAAAAGGATGCTCTCTATAAGAATAGAGAAGAGATGGATGGTGCAGGAACCAACTATCTCCAAGGTACAAGGCACTATGACAACTTCTTCACACCATGATGGAAAGGATCTTTACAGAGATGCCTAGTAGGAAGCTTTCCAGATTGCAACGCGATGCCAACAAGAAATGATGTAAGAAGGTGGATCCAACAAACTTGGAAAGGAGTTTACAATATCCAGGTTTTCGACATGAATGGCATTCAATTCATGTTTGAATTTCAGTCGAGGAAAGATGCACTACATATTCTTTTTGGTAATTGGAAGAGACGGGGCAAACAACTTGTGCTTGACTGGTGGTCTCCAACATCTGGGGCTTATCTAGCCCACACCACCTTTGAATGGTTTTGGATTCGAGTACTTGGTCTACCTCTCCAACTATGGTCTGAGAATATTATGAAAGAGATGGGAGATAAATGTGGGGGATGGCTTGCGATAGAAGAAGAAACCACAATAAAAGACCATCTGCGATGGGCTCGAATTAAAGTGAAAGGCCCTATTGAAAATATTCCCAGGGAAGTTGAAATTTAAGATGGTGGTTTGATTTTTTCCGTTCCAGTTTGGGTTGAAGCTCCAACAAGATTTTACAGATCTGAGGTGGTTGAGCTTGACAGTCGAGAAGTCAGTCCTAGGCTAGAGAAGTAAAGGGCTAAACCTGCCAACTCCATAGAGCAAATAATGACTTCCCAGGATTTGCGCAAAGGGGCAAGACAAAAGGATCTTGAGGATAATGATATGCATTTAAGGAGTGTTATGGGGTCCAGTAGCCATGTGGATAAAGCTGTTGATGTCATAAAGCAGATGTTGACTTCATAGAGAATTGGGCTAAGGAGAGAGGAAAATAATCTTCTGGATGTGATGGGACATGCAAATGGGGGCCCCACTACTGCAGGTCAAGTGAAACCCCAATCAAATTATTTAGGCCAGTCGCCCCATTTAAATAAAAGCCCAACAAAGGTTGTTGAGCCTTTTAGTAAAGATATAAACATTTGGGCAGTTAATATAGAAGCCCAAAATACTATCAACATGCATAGAACAGAGTATGTGGAGTGAAGTGTGAAAAATAGCTAGTCAGACGAAGTCTCTGCAGCTAGACGATATAAAGAAGCGTCATTCAAAGTTGATTATGTCGGAAATAAGGGAGATAAGTGCTAAAACTAAGGAAGGGGAGGTACAGGGGAATTCTCAACAATTAATTCCTCTTAGTGATCCGACACCTCTCAATTGTGATGCCTCTAAATGCAGCAAAGAGGCAGAGGGAAAATTTAACCGATGAGTACAAAACAATATTCTTCGACTCAGCCAAATGTTTGGAATGTCTTTTGATGGTTAAACTGGCGAAACTTGGTCGTTCTGTTAAAAATTGATCAAAGAAGGGAAAAGAAAGGCTCCTTAGCCTTAAGTGCTATAGAACATAAGGATAATTAGATATCCTTAAATAGCTCTAAAGTCTGATCTTCGATGTGAAGTTCAAGGATGGAGAACCTAGGAGTGAATCTAGAAGCAGGGGGAGAAATTTTGACACCCAGTTACAATGAATTTAAAAATTCTATCATGGAATGTTAGGGGTTTAAATATGGAGAATAAAAGAAATTTGGTGAAAAGCAGAGTACAACATGATGGGTAGATAGTATAATTTTGATGGAGACAAAGCTAAATGGGGCAGTAAGGCATTATATACAACAATTAGGGGGGGGAATAGGTGGATGGGGGAATATGGCAGAAAGCGATTGGCAGCAAGGGTGATATTTTAGTTATGTGGGACAAAAGATCATGGAAAGGGGAGATGGTGGAATATGGGAACCAATCAATTACTTGTGAATTAAGTGGAGTCGATCAAGAACTAATTTGGTTTCTCTCAGCAGTCTATGCATCTTGTGATAGAAATGAAAGGATGGAGTTGTGGGAAGATTAAAAGCTATGAGGAGTCTGTGTGAAGGGCCCTGGGTAGTATGTGGGGATTTCAATACTACTAGGTTTCCTTTCGAGAAAACCATGTCAGGCTTTCTAAAGCCATGATAGATCTGTCCAGCTGTATCAACGAATAGGAGCTGATTGACCCCCTTTTATTTGGGGGCTCATACACTTGGAGAAGAGGCAAACCATAGGAATGCCTCTAGGATAGACAAATTTTTATACTCGTTCCCATGAGATGAAATGTTCCTTCGAGTTAGGCAATGTACTCTGCCTAGCTTGGGTTCTGACCATAATCCCATTGTCTTAACATGTGTGAATAAGGCCTTCAGGAGTCGAAAAGTGGTGACTTAATGTAGAGGGTTTCAAAGTAAAGTTCATGAATGGTGGAGCTCCTTTGAAGTGTCAGGAAGACCGGACTACAAACTAGCTACTAAGTTGAGGTTGCTTAAAACAAAACTGAAGGAATGGAGTAGAGAGAATAGGGGGGAATTGGAAGGCAAGGGAGGAACAAATTTTGAGTCAGATAGGGGACATGGAAGTTACTCAAGAGACTAGAGCTCTTCTTGGTGATGAACATATACTGAAAGTACACTTGAGCATGGAATACAAGGAGGTGGCAAAAAATGAAGAAATTTTTTGGAGACCAGAGGTCCAGAATTCATTGGATTAAGAATGGCAATAAAAATATGAAGTATTCCATAGAATGGTAACAACTCACAAGAGAATCAACACCATTGCGTCATTAATGATTAATGGAGAGTTATCTTCTGAGCCAGTGGAAATGAAGAACCCTATTATGGATTTTTACCACCATTTGTATAAGGAGGTGGAAAACTTGAGACCTTCAATATATATTCTTAACGTACAGTGAATAACAATGGAGAAGCAAAGTTGGTTATCTAGAAAATTCAGTGAGAATAAGGTGCTAGAATGGATAAGATTGTGTGCTTGTGATAAAGCACCTAGGCCTGAAGGTTATACCATGGCCTTCTTTCAGGCATTCTGGGAAACTATAAAGGAAGATCTGATGCAGACCTTCCAACGCTTTCACTGTCACCAAAGTTTTGAGAAGAGTTTCAATGCTACCGTTGTGGCTCTAATTCCTAAAAAGGTGGGGGCAAATGATCTAAGAGACTTCACACCAATCAGTCTCATTACTGGGGTTTATAAAATAATTGCCCAAGTGTTGGCAAAAAGGCTGAAGTAGGTGATAGACAAGCTAGTCAACAAAAATCAAATGACTTTCATTAAAGGGAGACAAATAATGGATGCTGAATGTATTGATACTAGGATTAGAGGAGATGTGCTAGGGGTTATGTGCAAACTGGATATTGAAAAAAGCCTATGACCATCTTAACTGGGACTTCTTGATCAACACTCTACAAATGGGTTTTGGTCCTACATGGCTCAAGTGGATTGAAATCTGTATTAAAACCATCAGGTTCTCTATTTTGGTTAAAGGAAAACCTGTAGGTTTTTTTCTTGCTGAAAGAGGTCTTAGACAAGGAGATCCTTTGTACCCTTTTCTGTTTATCATTGCCATGGAAGGGTTGGACAGTTTGATGAGGAGAGTTTTTCTAAACAACTAGATTAGGGGTTTCAGAATCAAAAATAGGGTTAATGAGGTGATGAATATGACTAATTTATTGTATGTAGATGACACAATCATTTTTTGTGAAGCAGAGCAGGAACAACTTCTGGTAATTTTTGAGGCATGCTCTGACTTAAGGTGAACTGGAGGAAAAGTAGCATTTTCCTATTAAAGAGGTCCAACAGATTCAAGCTTTGGCTAATATATTGAAGTGCAAGATAGAGAGGTTGTTTACCGTTTATCTATTTGCCATGGTGCTAAGCATAAAGCAGTTGCATCTGGGATGGTGTACTACAAAATTCAGAGAGGAGACTGGCACTTTGGAAATCCCAATATCTATCCCTTGGGGGGAAGAGTCACTTTGATTAACTTTGTTTTAGACTCTTTGCCAACATATGTGATGTCACTTTTTTCTATTCCCGGCAAGGTAGTCAAAGCTATAGAATCATTGAGGAGAAACTTCCTTTGGCAAGGTAACAAGATTAAGAAGAGCTACAACTTAGTTGAATGGATGGCGGTTCAACAGAGCAAAAGATATGGGGGTTTGGGAGTAAGAAACCTAAAGATACACAACAACAGCTTACTTACCAAATGGTTGTGGAGATACAATTTGGAAGATAAAGTTCTAATGAAGGAACTCATTCTACACAAGTATGGTCAAGAAGATCAATGGTTCAATGGTGTTCAAAGGAAGTGACTCAAACATATGGTGTGGGAGTATGGAAGACTATAAGAAACCTATGGTTGGCTTTGATAGACAATGTAAGGATAAAAGGTTGGTCGAGGAAATAAGGCTTTGTTTTGGAAGGAAGACTGGACTGGTCAAGGGTCCTTGGAAAATTTATCCCCTGGGTTGTTTTTCATTTGCCTGAATCCTGTCAGCAAAATACAAGAGGTTTGGTCCCCACAAGGATGAAATTTGCTCTTTAGGAGATTTCTTAATGATTGGGAAATAGAGTGGGTAGGGATATGCTAGCTTTGATTGGAGATTTTCCCGACACAAATCTGGAAACAGATAAATTTCCAGATAAATTGCTATGGAGGCATCATAGTGATGGTCAATTCTATGTGAACAGAATGTATAAAAGGGATCTAGCCACAATTGCGAGGAAGAAATCAGGGCCATGAAGTGCTATATTGAAGAGTGTAGCCCCTACTAAGGTGAAGTGTTTCACTTGGTTGGTAACTAGGAGAGCTTGCCTGACACATGCTAAACTTCAAAAGATGGGAAAAATTATTGCCTCAAGATGTTATCTTTCTAAAGAGGCTCTAGAAACCAACAATCATCTCCACTGCATAGTAATTCACCAATATAAAGAGCCTAAATTGGATTATGCCAGAATGCACAACAGACCTACTAAGTTATTGGGTCAGAAGGGGAGGTAGTAAGAGCCAGACGAGGTGGTGGAGAACTGTACCTGCTTGTATCTAGTTGTGCATTTGGAAGGAGATAAATCAGAGAATTTTTGTGGGGAAAGAATGCACTATAGAGAAGATTAACTGGAAAGTAATTACCACTTGAGGTTTTTGGTGTAAAGAAATGAACATAGAAGAAGAAATTCAACTAGTGGATTTCATAGGAGCTTTGTAAGTAGTCCTGTTTTTTTTTGTTGGTTTCTATGTAACTAACACTTTTGGAGGTAGCCAGCATAGCCCTTAATGCCCCGAGGAATACAATGTTACCAATTTCAAAAAATAAAAGAAGTTTTATCTCAGGAGAATCTATAGAAGTGGGGCAAACATATGTGCTCCATATGTTATTTTTGTGAGCATAATGCAGAGACAATTAATCACCTGTCTCTGCTTTGTAAAGTGGTTAGCCAGCTTTGGAATTTATTTACCAGCTTCAGAGGCATAAGATGGATGATGTAGGGAAGAATAGAGGAGGCATTGACTAGTTGAAATTTTGAGGGCGGTGGTAGCATTAACAAAGACAGATGGAAAATTGTACCAACAGTAACATGGTGGGCCATTTGGACAGAGAGAAACTCTAGGTGTTTTGAAGGCAATACTAGCTCTCTGTAAAAGTTGAAAATGAACTGCATTATAAGTTCTTGTTATTGGTGCAACTCAGAGTATACAGATCACTCAATTTCTATAGTAGGCATCCTAGGATCCTTATAAGATGAGAAACGATTTAGTGTTATTCTATTATTTTTACTCTTGGATGTAAGATTCAATGGTGTAATTTTGGCCTCCACCATCTTGTGCTGATGTTTTATATACAGTCTGTTACCTTGTCAATAAATGAATAAATTAAATAAACTTCTTTTGGATAAACAAGTAATATATTTTAGTGAAGTGACAAATATAAGTGCATACAATGAAACATTAAGTTTTATTTATTATTAGGTGTTTAATCTATACATTTTTAAAAAATATATATTTAATAATTATAAATTGACAGCTAATATCGTTAAGAGTAATTGGCATCTTCCCACTCATGTGAGTATTGTTTTTAACAACTATTGCACTCATTTGAAATGAAAGACACACTGCATTTTTGAAAAACAGAAATATAAGAGAATTTGAAAAATCATCCAATTTTATGCTAACAAAGTAATAACTTGGCCAAATGAATTTGAAAAATCATCCAATTTATGCTGAGCAAGAAAAACTTGGCAAAAGAAACAATCCAAAATGTCTGAAATTGTTTTTAACAAGTATTCCACTCATATTTGAAATGGAAGACATAATATATATTTGACAAATTATCTGGTAATTACACGATGTATTTACCAGACCTCCTTTAGAGTTAGAGTGTAATTGCTCTCTCTCAAATACATACAATTTCATGCTGACCAAGTAATTACTTGGCCAAACAAACGATCTTAATCTGTGTGATTACACTCGAATCTAGCTACAGGGTGTATATCCATCTTCCACCACATTTGTTTAAAAAATAAATCATTTTGACGAGGAACTCAAATGCAGTGAAACAAAATAAATAGTCTATACCACAAAATTAAAATGAAACCGGAAATAAATAATATTTGATGTTTGAGAGTATTGAATTGTTTCAGCTATGTGCTTATTGTTTCTTATGCTTCTCCTGCTAACTACAACAACAAACCCAGTGTAATAGCACAAGTGGGTTCGGTAGAGTGTACGCAGACCTTACTCCTACATCCTGGAGGTAGCGAAGTTGTTTCCGAGAGACTCTCGGCTCAAGTAATACCAAATTATCCCTAGTATATGAAAGAGTGAAAACCTTATATTTGATACTACTATTCAGATTAAAAGGAAAATAGTTCACTCCTTGTCTTCATGCTTTTTGCATTGCCAATTTCCTACTGGATTTCCATTGCTTGATCGTATCCTCATTGAGGGCATTAGCTCTTTTGGGTGTAAGGTTTTAGTTTACGTCAATTTTCAATGCTACATCTTCTGTATTTTCAAAGTAAAGTTGAGATTCTGCATTTGTAGTTTTGTGATTTATTTAGAGGAGTAACTTAAATGTAGCAAAGTTTGAATTTAAAAATAAAAATCTAGAAAGAGATGTATATCATGCTCTGTTTTGCTTAGAATCAGCATTGCTACTTGTGACGTTCTGTGAAGTAAAACACTTGTTGAACTTGCTTGAGATTTATCCTCTTGCATAAAAATTGTGCAGTTCGGTTCTCCAATGAGGAATTCTATTTGAACTATTTTTTGATATCCTTCTCCAGGTTAACAGAATCAGAGAACTCCCGCAGAACAAAAACATAGTGGCAACCCATACTGATGGTCCTGAAGTAAGTGGTTTTGTAAGGTGTTTTGTGGAAGTCTTAGTTAAGTTACTGTGACATTTTTCTATTTTAGGCATATCAATATTTTTTAATTGGTAACGAGTTTGTTATTCATCTATCTAGGTTCTCATTTGGGACATTGAAGCTCAGCCTAACAAGCATGCTGTCTATGGTGCTGCTGCTTCGCGTCCAGATCTGGTCTGTGTACTTGCTCTCTAAATCTTTTTGATTGGTCTATATTTTGGGTATATCTTCATTGTGCTCATCACTCATAGTATCTCTTTGGTCGATTTTATAATTTTTTTTGCTTGTGGAATGTGCTCTACTAATTGATCTCAGCACCTATCAACTGACACCAGTAATATGATTTGGCATCTTAAGCTATACCAACCCTTTTAAGCAAACATTAAATGTCTTTACAGGTGTTAAGTGGACATCAGGACAATGCAGAATTTGCTCTGGCTCTGTCCCCCATGGAACCCTTTGTCCTCTCTGGAGGTTTGAAGTTCCTCATTTTTTAGATGTCTAATTCTTAAATTTTCTCATCTAGTTATATTTTAGAATCAGGTACTTGTGTTGCCCAACTTATGTACCAAATTAGACTCCATCTGATCCGATACAGTTTTGGATATGTAAGGTTCATAAAAGCTACTTGTTCTAGTAGTATTTAGAATCATATTATGAACTTCTGGTCTGATGTTGCATCCCCTAAGATGCTGTCTGGAACTTAATATCATAATTCAGTGGGTTATAAGTGATTTAGCCACTTCTGGTATTTCCTCATTTGAGATCATTTTCTGTCAGGGAAGGACAAGACTGTTGTATTATGGAGCATTCAAGATCACATTTCAACATTGGCAGCAGATGCAACCAAGTCTGCTGGATCTGGTGGCTCTATAATTAAGTCTGCTGATAATCCTTCTATTGGACCGCGTGGTATCTTCCATGGCCATGCGGACACCGTTGAAGATGTTCAGTTTTGTCCTTCAAGGTAATGTCGACTTGAATGTCTTAATTTCTTTGCTGGATCCTGTGGGAGGTTGTCTGGGTGGAGTGAGGCTTACAAATTAGGCTCGGGTTACTAGAGCTTCTGATGGTAAAGTCTTCATATTTCCCTTGGTTCTTCTTTGGTAATCATCCACTTCTACTGAGTTGTCATCCAGGGAGAGAAATATTAAAAATTTATCTTATTCCCTGAGCTCTACCTGTTGCTTCCCAATTGCTTGTCTTCATGTGCTTGCTACATCCTCCCTTTGGATTATACAGTACATTGATAGCAGAATTATAGCTTATCTTTGTTCTTGTCAGTTACTCCAGAATGTTCCACATGAACATCAGACAGTGAAAACTTAAACATCAAAGCGCAACTGTTCAATTCAAACTTTAAGTTTCACTGTCTGATGTTTTGGAACATTCCGGAGTCACTGACAAGAACAAAGATAAGCTGCGATTCTGCTATCAATGTACTAAAACATTTTGTTCTTGATACAGCTTCTGATTTCTGTGATATCCTTAGCAGAAAGGGTGAATAAGCGTTCGACCTGCGAGATTAACGTGTTTTGAAGTATCTGACCAGTCTTCTGAAGCTGACATTTTGTTTTAACCTTCATGAAGTTCCCAGGAATTCTGTAGTGTTGGTGATGATTCATGCCTCATATTGTGGGATGCTCGTGTTGGTAACAATCCTGCTGTAAAGGTCTGGTGATTACTTTCTTGATTGTTTAATGGCAAACTTCATCTTTCAGAGAGATTGTTAATGATATAGGAATAGGTAGGCTATCATGAGCCGAAACTGCTAAATGTGCAACTCATCTCACGTTTCTGAAGATATATCTTGAATGCAATTCCAATGGTTGAATGATGATTTCTTGAACATATGTTAAAACATAAGCCAATCTTTATACAAAAATTTCTACCTTCTGAGCATGGCAATATTTAGCTTTTCCCAGATAGCATATGTTAGCTTAGCAACTCTAATGGTCAAGTGATGATTTAACATAGTTCAATTATCTTCATACCAATATATCTACCTTTCGAGCATGACTCTGTCAGCTTTTCCTAGATATTCATGTGTTATTGCCGTCATTATCTGTAACAGGTTGTCTCATTCTAGCACCAATATGGTGTCTTGTCCCAAATGTAGTTCTAATCTATCATATAGCCGTTTCTATTAAGTTGTTTTTAGATACGCTTGATCGTCAAATTTCAGTCGATAATCCTTCATAAGAAATATCTAAAGAACCTAATGGGATACTGGTCGTTGCTGTTTTACAGGTTGAGAAAGCTCATGATGCTGATCTTCATTGTGTCGATTGGAATCCTCACAATGACAATCTTATCATAACTGGGTATGATGTTATATAGTAAAATTATATAAATTAAGAAGATACTGTGCAATACCCAAAAAGAGAGAAAAAAAAAAGGAAGAGTGGTCATGTATGGGGCTGTTAATGGGGCATGCTGCTACAACTGTCTTTTCTTTTTCTTGTAAATGGCCGATTTTCCATTACTGGTATGTTATATCATGAATTCGTATAATATCACTCATCAGTGGTCATGTAGGTGCGCACTCCTGCTTGGACGTTTTTTTTTAGTTCATATAGTTTATCTAGTTACAAAAATCTTACCTAACCTAGTGTCACTCAGGTCCGCTGATAATTCAGTACGCTTATTTGACCGGCGAAATTTGACTTCAGATGGGGTTGGGTCACCAGTACATATGTTTGAACATCACACAGCTGCAGTTCTCTGTGTTCAGGTATTTCATTTGCTGTGTTCTGTTAATCAGTGAAATTATGTTTATTGATACCTCTGCATTAGATTGCTGTTAACTGATGACTTTTCATTTACAGTGGTGTCCGAATAGGTCTTCTGTGTTTGGGAGCTGTGCAGAGGATGGTCTCTTAAATATTTGGGACTATGAGAAGGTATAGATACTCCGGTCCTTGGAACTTCCTCAGACTCGTCTATTTCTCCCATTTATCCCTTCCCTCTTGTGTGTTATTCCTCTAGTTGAAATTATTACAATTCCCCTGGGAGTCCAGCTTCTTGAAGAAGCTTTTTTATTTGTAAATGCTGCTGTGTGATCTTCATCTTCTGTAACATTGCTAGTCTTTGGATAGCGAAGTGTTTGTCTGCAAAGATACATGATAACTGTACATTCTCCAATGCAAAAGGGAGGGGAGAGTGGGTACACATTTTCAAATGTTAAGATGGAATCTTAAATTCCAACTAATACCTTTTACAGAAAAAGAAGCAAAATGAGATCTGCTCATGATATACTTACACAGGGGTGATTACTTATCAAATTTATTATCTTGTTGGGCCTTTGATGCTTTATCATATAAAGGCAATGATTCGTTAGTCTAAAATGTTCCAAGTTTGTAAAATTCCTTCTTGACAGGTGGGGCTCAGATGTTGGTAGTATGAGTTATTATGTATTTATTAGTAGTGGGTATCTTGTGCACATTCAAATAAAGCAGCAGCCGAATGATGAATTGAGATGTGTTCTATATTCATTTATTTATAAGCAAGTAGCTCTCCTTAATAGTTTTAGTTGATTTTCTTCACAGGTTGGCGCAGCAAAAGATTCTGATATTGAATCTGATGAAGATGAAGAGGAGTCTCCTCCAGGCTTGTTTTTTCAGCATGCTGGCCACAGGTTAGAAAGAACCCCTTTACACTGGGTTGCTGCTTCTTGGTTTTGTTTCTTTTTCCCTTTTGGACTTGAAACAAAACAGACTATAAATCAATCTACCTAGTCTATTTATTTTTGTTTTCTTTTAATCTCTTTCTTCTAAGGAGGAAGGGGGATAGTGATAAATTCTAAAGTTTGATGGTAGTTAGTTTTGGATCGTGAGCAATGAGTACCAACTGACTTTTTTGAGTTTGACCCAGGGATAAGATTGTGGACTTTCACTGGAATGCTTGTGATCCATGGACTATTGTTAGTGTATCTGATGATGCAGAGACCTCTGGTGGAGGGGGCACATTACAGGTAGATAATCATTTCTGTTGCTGGCATTTTGAGTATGATATGATATAATTAGTTTGGCTCTAATTTTTTATTGGATTGTACAGATATGGCGTATGATTGATATGTTGTACCGGCCGAAGGCTGAAGTTTTGGCTGAGATGCAACATTTCAAGGACCATGTGGGCAAGTGTACCCCTAAGTGCAAAGGCTGATGAGTGTTATTTTTGCGCAACAGTAGGCAGTAGAGATGCCATTAGTATTATTATACAAGTTAAACAGTATGTGTAATAGTTGGAATGGAGCATATTTATATTTGCATGTAAAAGATATGCTGGAAAATGATAACTATGCTAGTAGACAGCAAGCCTCAAACTACCAAAGACTGTAGAGCATGTTGTTGTATGTACTGCATCTGTGCTAATTTGCTCCTTGATGTTTTGCATTTTCTTATTTAGCATGATGCTTTTTGTTTCAAGTCCGTTCATCTAGGATGGGTTGGGTCAACATCTAGCTCAATCTAAATTTACGTGAGTTAGGTATTGAGTTATATAATGGGTCTAAGGCCATGGGTGTGTTTGGTATGAAGAAAACACCACTTTCTTTGGTTTGATAGACTTAAATGGATGTTTTTGAAATAAACTTATTTTTCTTAAAATTTATAAAAAATGACTTTTCTTTATTTTTCAAATCTTTCCTTCGAACTTCAAGTTTATAGTTTTTTTTCCTTTTACCCTGATCCTCCCATCAAAAAGTAAAAGTAGAAATTTCTTTCTTTAACATATTTCAATTTCTTGTACCCTACCCCATCCAGCTCCAGCTCCCTCCGACCAAAACAGATACTTTCGAATTGTATTTCTTATCCAATCCTACTCTGCCCCCGCCCCTCAATACACAGGAAAAAAAAAAGGAATTTAAAATTTTATTTTACTTTTTTCAAAAAGAGGAAATCCCAATTGGAGAGTTACGCTCAGAGTTGGGTGTGGTTAGGTCGTGGTTTGGAAATAGGGCGAATTTCAACTAGAAAGTCGAATCTTGGATTTTGCATCGATTGTGGTTTGTTGGGGTCTTGATTAGGAAAGCAATCTCGATTTAAGTGTTGGAATCGAATCTCAAATTGATTGATTATGTTCAAGTTTGGATATCGAGGTTAGGTCTTGGGTTGGATATGTTGTCCCAGTTCGAATGTCGGGTTTCGATTTAAGTTGACTCCACTAAATAGAAAATGTCTCGGATATTTCATTATTGATTACCTAGCCCAAGAAAGGAAAAGAAAGAGCAATATACTAGAGACACCTTCCTATTCCTTGTCGCAATGTATCTATCACATGTTGGCTACTTTTCCCTTGCGAAATCCTATGAGACTCTTGCTTGTAGCGTAAGGAAGATTGGAAGTCGGGATTGGATCCTGGGTCAAATCTTAGGGTTGGTTATCGGGGTTGTGTCCTAGTTTGAGTGTCGGGGTCGAGGTCATGGTCGCGTTGCAGATCAACGAGGTTTGCATCTGGATCATAAATTATTTTCTGTTCTCTAACTAAAAATAAAAAAAAATTAGGAAAAATGTTTTTTCGTTCCCCAACCAAACACTTAATAATATTTTCAGAAAATATTTTCTACTCACCAACTAAAAATGAGAAAAAAATCACTTGTTTTCTAAGAAAATTTTCAGGAAAACATTTTACTTCATACCAAACGCCCCCCAAATTTCAAAGCTTAATGGTTTTATTTGTTCTTTTAAAATATTTTAATATCTGTTAAATATATATATTTTCTTTTTATGGCTATATATAGCATATCAAGTTGAAAAAAGTTTTTTTTAAAAAAAGATATGACAAAATTTCTCATGAGCCGATTCGGTTACTTATCAACCCAATTATAATGAATCATATTTAAAAGTTAATGAATGAGCAAATTAATAATCTGTTCAAACTTAAATTAATTGAGTTTGATTTTGTCACTCCTACTCTACGAAACAGCCATAGATACAAGATACTACCAATAAATAACTAGGTTCAAGGAAACCACTCAAACCAGTAATGAGGACTCATATTTATGAGTGAATGAATTTAACTTACATAAATGACAATAATATCATTGTGTGACAATCAGCAAAATGAACACAGCAATTTATGGGACAAAGACATAAATGCACTGGATGACCAAGAAGCTTAAAAAACACTTTTGAGTCTTTGTAGTCTTTTTTTCAACTAATTTTTGCATGTGTATAGAACCATGTCTTTGTCGTATAGAATATGTATCACTACTGATATTCTCTTATTATATAGGAGACTTGATGGTGAAGCAGACATGTCTTCTGTGTCGGTTTTAATAAGGGCATTTTTGGAAAAAGATTTTTTTTTTGGTTCTATTTTATTAAGGGTCATTTGGTAGTGTATAGGATAAATATTTTATGTATTATGTATGGTACTATTTTGGAAAAAATATTGAAATATACATCTTATTTTATTATAATCTCTAAAATTTTCTATCATTTAAAAAAAGGCAACTTTCACATATAGCAAACAAAAAATTCATATTTGTATGCTATAGCAAAGTTTGCATAATTGCGCTCCATAGCAAACATAAAACTGTATAATTCGCTATACATATACGATTGTATAATTCGCTGGCCTAAATTATATAATTCGCTGGCCTATTTTGCTGCAATTGTATAATTCGCTATCCTATTTCACTGCAATTGTATAATGCACAATTGTATAATTCGCTGCCTATTTCGCTGCAATATTTGTATAAAATTTGCTTTGCATACAATTGAATCGAAGTAAAATGTATGTATATTGCATAATTATAAGTGTATAGGAAGAAGATATATGTTTTTTCTCTCGCTTTATACAAAAACAGAAACACAATTTATACACTTATGTTGTATAAAGCGAGAGAAAATTGTATTTCACTGCAATTGTATAATTCACAATTTTATAATTCGTTGGCCTTTTTCGCTGCAATATTTGTATAAAATTTGCATTTGTCTACAATTGAATTGAAGTAAAATATTTGTAAATTGTATAATTAAGTGTATAGCACGAAAATATATATTTTTGCATGTGTATATACAATTTTCTCTCGCTTTATACAAAACAGAAACACAATTTATACACTTCTGTGTATAAAGCGAGAGAGGCGAGCAGAGGAAGAGTGGCGAACGAGAATGGGAGAGTGGCGAGCGAGATTTTTGGGAGAGAGGCGACTGACAAACTTTGGCTAACGTTTGCTATGGAGCACAATTAAATCAAACCGTAGCTACTTCATTTATTTTAAGTTATTAGTTTGCTATTATATACAATTATCCCTTTAAAAGAATTCAAAAATTTCCACTTGGATAAATCACTTCACTCTCGTTGATACATCCCTATCCCCCTCTCAGATACACCCCTCACCTATGTATCTAGATGTCTGTTGATGTATTTGAAAATCCAGGGATGTATCCGAATGTCCTATCACCTCTCGGATACATCTCTCACCTATGTATCCAGATGTCTCTGCTAAACTATTTGAAAGTCTAGTGATGTATCCAATTATTTAGTACTATTTTGATTGGAATTTTGGGCCTATGTACATGATATTATAGGGTGTGTACTAGTGAGACATAAGATTTAACACAATGGGATTAATTTTTGGTGTCTCCGATGGCGATGGCCGGTACATTGACTGAACTTGATCTATAGTTTATTTGTGGATAAATCGGGTGGGTTAAATGGGTTATGGGCGGGTTTTTAAAACTTGGGTTAGATAATTGGTCAACTTGGATTGTGGCTAATAATTGTGCATTGATTATTGGACATCAAGAGCTCTGATGGACGAAAAATATGACGAAGGGTATTGACATACCATTTTCAGAAGTGCGAGAATATATTTATCTTTTTTACCATAATAATTATTAGGTATTTATTTTACACTTAATAAGATTTTAAATCATCTAATTAACACCTTTTAACCAAACGGTTAGTTTCAACAATATATTCTTTTTTTTTTGAGTTCTTACTTAGACTATTGAGAGTATGAGTTTCATACCTAAAATATCCTCCCTCGTTAGTTTGAGTTCCCTCGAAGCAAAAATGGATCTTTGGACGAAAGATGGGAAGACGCTTTTCTTAATCCAAAGAATGATGGGCGTTTGTTACTAGAAGGTGTTGGGTTAACCCAAAAATGTTTGTGTGATAAGAAGAGTTGTGATAAGTTGGAACTATGGGGTGAAGCCTAGTTAACACATGCTGTTTTTCAATTGAAAATGTCATTGTGGAAGAGGAGAGTTCAAAGGATAACATCCTAGCAGCAGATTACTCTTTTGCCTCTCAAGGTTCAAACTCAATACCAGAAGATAAAGAACTATGATTCCTTTTATGAACAACTAGCATGTTACAATAAATACAATCTTCTTACATAAGAAGAAATCCGTATTCAGATATCTCTTCCCAGCTTTTGGCGGAGGGCTTATCATACTCATGAATTACGCGATAGCATTCAGGACAACTTGAGTATATTGGTGTTTGCTTCCTCATTATATGTCTTCATAAGAAGATACTGTACAATTCCATGCTCAATCTAGTATATCCGGCATGGATGGTGAAACATTTATCCAAGTCAAAGATGAAAACTTCAATTAGTGGGATCCAGGCCGTAACCCAAACATCACGCCATGCTCGCTCAAACTACCTCCAGATAATCTTCTCATTTTCTGCCATAGCCTCCTAGTTTTTCCTTTTCTCAGAGGACCTGAGCTAGAGTACCTCCTAAATGAACCAGATTCTTGCTGTCCATATCTTGCTAATGGACTCAGTAAATCTGACATTGAAAGTCCCCTCTCAACATCCAGCTCACTGTCAGAGTTAGAAACCGGGGATTGAGGTTGTATAGGGTTTAGCACTTGGCTTGAAGTTGTACTAACCCCAGCATCCATGTCAATAGACAGATCATCTTGGCTACAACTTTGAGACACTACGTCTTTTGTCTGTCCGCATTCGTTACATACCAGCTTTAAGGCCTGGACAACCTCACCCATGAAAGGTCTGTGTGACACCTCTGGTTGAACACACATTGACGCAATAGCAGCTACTTTTACAATGTCATCAAAAGGGAAATCAGGCCCCAAATTACGGTCCACAATCAACTCCAGACCTTCTTCACTCGTTAGGAGTGGACGTGCCCAAGCGACCAAATTCTCTTGACCTGGTGGCTGAGACATATCCACTGGCTTTTTTCCAGTTAGCAGCTCAAGCAGGACAACACCATAACTGTAAACATCACTCTTTACAAGTAGATGCCCTGTCATAGCATATTCTGGAGCCACGTACCTGGTAAAATAACAAAGTCAGAAGTGTACAACAGAGGAATAAAATGTTAAGAGAACGGGTTTTGTTATGCATAGTCAATTTCAATTGATTGAAGACAATCCGTTAACAATGTATAACACCTTTCGAGTAAAAATAAATAAGGCATTCAAAAGGAAAAAAAATTATACTCCAGGAAAGCAGACCAGAATGAAGCAGCTGATCTGCTTAAGAGGTTTGGACCTTTGTCAGTCATAAACGGGACGAAGGCTGGCCTAATGAAAATACAAATATTAAGTCAGATGAATATTTTACCCAAAAGTTCCCATGACTCGAGTGGATATGTGTCTTTCTCCTTCATCTAATGCAGCTCTAGCCAAACCAAAATCAGACACTTTTGGGGTGAAATCATGTTCCAGTAAGATGTTACTAGACTTAAAATCCCTGTGTATGACACGGGGACTGGAATCTTCATGTAAATAGGCCAGGCCTCGGGCAGCACCGAGTGCTATTTTCATTCGGGCATCCCAATCAAGTGGAGAACTTTCCTTGTCAACACCTGAAAGACAGTTTGTAGCCAGTCTGAAATCTAAATTCACATGGCTTCAACCAAATAAGTTAATGAGTGATCCAAATTGAATATTACCATGAAGGTGAGATTCCACACTGCCATTTGGGATGAGCTCATAAAGTAAACAGCGACTGCGCTCCTCAAGACATATACCTATCAACTTGACCAAGTTCCTATGATGGAGGCGGCTAAGCATCTCTACTTCAGCCAAAAATTCACGACCACCCTGTTGGTCATCTCTCTTGAGGACTTTCACTGCCACTTTCACCCCATCATCAAGCACACCACTATAAACACGACCAAATCCCCCTTCACCTAGTACTCTTGCTTCATTGAAGCTGTCAGTTGCTCTATCAATTTCCTTTGAAGAAAATGTTCTAGCTGAACCAGTATAAGCAGCAAAGCTTGAACTAAAGGATAATGTAGGAGAGTTCAGCCTACTCCCAATCATGGAGGCTGCAATCCCTATATCATGCATAACGATCATCTTTATTACACAAGACTCGTGAGAATCACATATTTGTACACATTTTAGATGCATATTAATAAATTTGTGAAGTTTAATGGTTCCTGTATGCACCCATTAAGAGTTGATACTTCAAGATATTCCATTCAAAAGATACACCATATTAACATTATGCAACTAACCAGATAACTTTTCCTATATTCCATTTCATTCCATTGTATGCTCAGGATAAGTAGTAAAAGTAACTGAGTTGAGCAACAAATAGCATATTCAAAACTCCAACATGATTTACTTTCCCCTCACATAGTATTTACCTGGCATGCTACAAAGGCACAGCGATAATGAAGGGCTAGGCTTCTGAATTTTACTGGTTGAATGTCTTTCAGCATGAATGAAGAAAACTAACGCAGAGAATACAAGCTAGGCAAACCACATGGCAGTAGATCATTTACATGTCAAGAGAAGGATTTCACCTGATGACTTTGCAAGGGATGGTAATGTAGTTGGTGGAGTTGGTTCTAACCGATATCCGTGATCTCTATGCCTGAAAAGCAAAACCCATGCAACAGCACAACATAAAATAACTGCGACAGAGGCTGACAGCACAATTACTGCTATGACACTCCGACTTGGCCCACTTTTGTGCTGTTGCCCCCTCACATCAACTCCAAGAGGCTGTATGGTCCTTCCGTTATTATCACCAGGATATGGTTGGCTACTTATGGTATCAATGTCTGAAGCTGCTGAAGGTGGAGAGGGAGGAAGACCTGTACATATAACAATTCTATTTAGTTACTCAACACATAGCATGTGTCATCAAGATGACACAATAGCATTAGGAATGATTCTATACCTGGATATTGCACATATAATACATCATAATCACCAAAAAGTGATGATTTTATAACAACTTGTTTGTGCCAGAATCTTTGTGATGTCAAAAATGCTGTCGTGTTATCAAATTTTTCTCCGAGGGGTACCAAATCAATAAGGACAATGGTCTTTTCTGGGTACTGGCTGGCTGAATTTGCTCCCATTATACGAACTTGACTTTTATCCATAAATACCCCAACAGAAACTTCTGTAGCTAACTCTGAAACCAAAGGGAAGAAGGTGTAGAGTGCTACACTAAGGCGTAGTCCAATTCGCATGGGCAAGACACAAACACAAGGTGCTTTGGGTGGACCATTTGTGAAAGGCTCCGCACAAGCCAATGATGCGCAATCTGCAACATCGGCATCATGTTTAGAATAGTCAATGGGGCAACAGCTGGCAACTTGGGCATGTAAAATCTATATCATTTAGAAGAGCAAGCAGAGGCAGATAAAACATACCTTCATTAGGAGGTGGAGGTGGTAGTGCCTGAAATGGATGCGGTATCTTTGGATGCCTTGGTGAAGACCCAGAGGGAGAGAATTTAGGGGAAAGAAATGGCTCTTGCAATGACAGATGATATAGAGATAAGCATTAACTATGCATAGGAATAAAAATAAAATATAAGGTTAATGCCTTGACTATGGATTACATGAAAAGGGAACATATGACATACTCTTACTTTTAGTTGGTCTAGATGAAGCACTTGGAGATGGTGATATTGCAGGAGAATCATGACTCTCCGGAGAAGTTAAAGGCGCAAGCACCGGTGGTACCGACAATCCTGTAAAGGAGGAGTTATCAGAATCACTTTTTTTCTTTTCGCTATTCATTTTTCTTTCAGAGAGGCAAATGGATAGTCAACTGAGGATGACTAGAATGATCACAAACCTGCAGTTAAAAGTGAACGAGTGGTGCCCAAGGGTCTTTGGATATGATTTTGAGTGAAATGAAACAATGGAGATGGAGAAATCAATACACGTTCATCAGTTATTGACTGAATTCTGGTTAGTGTCGTATATCAGAATGAGTATATCAACTGACATTTCTCAGGTAAGATACAGGACCTAGTTCAGTTGAAACTGGAGGATAACCTTCATAGGATGACAGAGTGATTTCTGTCATATTATCTTTTAGGTAGTGATCCCTCTTGTGAGACTTAAGGTGCACATAAGGGAGGATATGATCCTTCCACAGGGGGAGAATTAGGGTATTTATGAGGAAGAGCATCAGTAGAGCACCCCATGGCTTTGTGTTCAGTATGAGCGACGAGAGGAAAAGTAATCCTTCAGTGACATAATTGGCCGTTCCTCATGCTGCTGATGAGAAGAAATGATAGCAGAAATGCATTGACATACCTTTTGCTGGATGCTGATGGTTCATTCCCTTGGTAGGTGCAACAGTTGGAGCACTTGCTCTTTTGCGGTTGATGCTTGGCCACGGAGTTGATACAGGGGATATATCATGCTTAACTACAATAATAAAACTGACTCAAATTAACTATGCTGACAATGCCACTTTGAGAATCAAGTAGCTATTTAACAGAAAATGGGAAAACGAAATAAAACACATTCTTATATCTTTCTGAAGGCAAGGATAATTCAAAAAAAGGAGTACTGACTATTTCAACTCCGAACATATTCAGTAGGCATCAGTTCATTTTTCTTAACTAGTTCTACATTGACAATCATTAACAATTTGCAAGCAAGCAAACCTCTGGTTAAGATTCTATCGATTTGGTTTTTTACCTGAGGAGGTGACTACTTGGGGTACAGTTGCCAAGACTATTTGTAAATTGTATCATGCCAAAAAATATTTGGTTGAAATATGAAGAATACATGTACATGAGCAACACTAGCAAGCACTGTTACCTGGTGAAATGGATGGAGGTTTTAGAGGATGTCTTGGATGGCTGGGTGGTGAATTGTTAGGCAACTTCCTCGGAGGTGGTGCAAATGTCGCTGCAAATTCAACACATAGATGATCAGATCTTGTTTACAAACAATTTATTTGCAGAAATATCACTCACTAAGTACACGCAGGAAGTATACCTGGTGGAATAGATGGTGAAACTTTTGGATTGGTTGGCCTGGCAGGCAGTGGATTTTGCGGCTTTTCCCTTGGAGAAGGCGCATTAAGGACTGAATGCAATGAGAGAAAGCTCTATAATGTAAAAATTCATGCATTCATGATCACATCTAATTTGCACTTTATTTTTTTTTGTTAGGAAGTATACATACTTCCTTTGTGCCATTTTTATATGACAATCTTTCTTTTTAGTATGTTCTAAAAAGAATGACACTTTTCTATATTAAGAAACTCTTAAACCTTAAAGCTTCCATTTCACCCTTTCATGACATTCTCCTATAGCCATAAAAAAATCATCATATGTTTAAGAAGACAGATTCTAAGGCTACCTTTGGTATGCATTGAAAGTCTTTCTTCCTTTCTTTTTAACCTCTGTGCCCAATCAAACACCACCATATAAAATGAAATGGAGGGAGCACTATATAAATATAGTGTGAATACCTGGTGGCATAGATGGTGAGACTTCTGGAATGATTGGGTGGGTGGGCAGAGGATTTTGTGGCTTTCCCCTTGGAGAAGGCGCATTCAGGACTGAGCAAAATAACAGCAAAACAAAATAATGTACAAAATTTGATGGCATCCAAGATCAGATCTAATTTACTCTGCAACTTTATTCTAACATGAATGTCACAATTTATATTAGAAAAAAAGACAAGGATACCTGGTGGAATGGATGGTGAAATTTCTGGATTTCTTGGGAGGGTGGGCAGTGAATTTCTCGGCATTCCCCTTGGAGCAGGCGCATTCAGGACTGAGTTAACAGCAAAACAAAATAAAAGTGATAATCATTTTCTATCTTAAGAGTTAAGATATTCTCATCAGCCAACAATTACCTGGAGCAATTGAGGAGAGAGGACCCTCTGTTGACTTGCTCTCACTGGGTGGCATAGATCCAGGTAGCGGTGGAGTTTTAGTTGGTGCATCTTCAGTAGAGTTCCTTCCAGGTGACGATACTGGTGCTGTTCTCCAAAAAAAACTATCAACTTAAACAGAAATCAAGTCATTTGAACATTATGACTATAGTCAGCCACATACCTGGAGCTTCTGGAACGACAACAGGCTGTTCAGTATGTCGATGATCTCTCTTAGGAGCACTCGGAGGCAGAACTGGAGCGGGATCACTCCACACTATTGGAGGAGGAGGACCTGGTAGAGAAGCAATTTGTGGTGGGGCTGAATTGATTGTGGGTGGAGCTGAACTGGGTGGTGGCAATATTATAGGAGCACTTGGTTGCAGAGACGGTGTAAGAACTTCTATCGGTGGAGGGATAGTGGGGGACATCATTGGTGGAAAGACATTTGCAGGAGGAGATGCTACTGAGTTAAAAAAAGAAAAACATAAGATGAATAACATAAAACATCAAATTTGGTTAATAGATTTGGAAGCCAAGAATCACCGTCTGACCATTCAACTCTAATGCAGGAGCAGGTGCATTACTTGTGGACGCATTCCCATGAGAGACAAAAAAGGGTATTTCCTCTTCAACAGGATGAACTGCAGAGGATGCTGACGGAGAGGGCGATAAACGGACGCCTAAAATGAATTCCAAAAAAATTATATTAGGTTAGATATGCAGTTCTTCATTTGAAAAGATTCTCCATTTCACAAAAAATCTTAGTGCAAATGACAGCTCGACGACAAATAAAAAGACATTAGCAAAATCATTTCCCTTCTTTTCAACATACTTAGATTAATTACAATCATAAAGCATTAGAACGTATACGGAGGGGATGATGAACATGAATAGTGAATCATTTTTTTACCATGGTCATACATTACATGTTTGATTACCTTATTTGCAAATACATCCCAACAAGATGGCACATCATTGAAATAAAAGCAGGCTAATTATCCCATGGCAGATTAATATAGTCATTGCAGCATCAATTTGCAAGGAACCGGTAAGAAGAATAATATAAGTAGGGCCTCTAAAGGGAAAATCAGTGATCAATGAAACAGTTAAATTGGCTAAAGAAGTTAAGGCACAAATTTGAGCTTGGCATAAAAACAAAATTCAGAATGTAATAGTCTCAATTCCCTCACACACAAGATGAATCAATCTGATTTGAGTGCTACAAAATTATCAAATCTAGGTATTTTTTTCAGAAGTCAAAATTAGCAACACTAAACTTACATAGCACAAAACTCATAAATAAATAGGTAGCTGAAGAAGTAGAGAAAGAGAAGAATTACCTGCAGATCCCATAGAGAAAGCAAAGGCACATAATTGCAGCAGCAAACAAACAAGTTGCAGCTTCACTCCATCCATCCCATAGACTAACAACAACAAGCCTCACAACATAAAAGCAGAAAATATGTAGAAAGATAAAATTAGATGAGTTGAAGCAATAAGAAAGAGAGAGAGAATTGAGAAAGAAGCAACGAAGAGGCAGAAACGCCCAAAAATGGGGTGTCAGAGTAAGCATAAGAAGGTGAGATTAACATGGCGTTTCAGGTAGCATGTGAGCAATTACACTACACTATTATATTAAATGCTAATAACCTTTGAACTCTTAACAACTCACACCAAACTAATGTATACACCGGTATTAGTTAGATTACTTTTTATTTTATTATCTTATTTAAAAAGTAATTTTACTCCTAAAACATTTTTTCATTTAGTAAAGGGAATAATTAGTAGAGTATTAATAATAATTATTTAATTTTTAGACTGCTTTTTATTAAACACTTTAAAATTATTCTTTGTTGTTTTTGAAAATACACTTACCTAGAATAATTTAAGAGAGAGATTGCCAAAAAAAAAAAGGACTTCTTTTTTTAATTACAAGTGGTAAGCACTCTACTCTCTATCACCTTTACTTGTCGAGAACTAACTTAGGCACACCACTTCAAAAGTTAAAAATATAATAATAATAATAATTTTATTATATCAAAATTTAATGTTTTGAAAAAATTATTGAAAAATAATTATATTAATAATAAAAGTAAATTGAAAATTAAATGATAAATTATTTTATTTTCAAATTAAACAAATCAAATAGACAATTAACTTTAATATAATGAACAAGTTAAAATAAGTGATTTTAAAATTATTATTTATTATTTTATTGGGGGTGTAATTAGGAAGAAGAGACAATTAATGGTGCAACTCTTATTGGTTGGATTAGAGTTATGAGATTCTCCATCAAACTTTTTTACCAAGCAAGAAATATCAATACCTTAGGGAAACCAAGTAATAATGATTATAAAAATAAAAAAATTACTAGTCACATTTTCTAGGTCATTAAATAATGTTTAGCACACATATTTAGTTGTAATTAGTTTAGAAATAATTTTATTGTTGTATAATTAAAAAGTTGAATTTTGAATTGATAAAATTAGAGCATTTGGTCTGAAATTTTAGGGATTTGTGTAGTTGATCCTCGTTTTAGGTAATTGATGTCTGCGAGTTGAGTTGTGTGGGCATGTGTCAACTGCCATTTGACACCTCAACTAGTTCAACTTTCTTATTTTAATTAATAAGTAATTAACCAAACTAAATTATTGGACCCTACTCTTAGGGGTACATCTATATTAATGGCTTTTTTCTGCCAAACCCTTTTATTTTCCACCTAAAATTTTCACTTCTTTTTATTTCAAATGTCTCTGACTTGTTTGAGAATAAATTATCTTAAAAATTAGTTAAAAATTAGTTATTCTTGTTTAATTATGTTAGGATAACTTATCACATTATATATATGACATAAGTTATTTTATTTTTATGATATAAATAGTTAAATATATTATCTCAAACATGATAATTCAATAAGATACAAAAATTTTATTCTATCAGTATTTATTTTTATTTCTCAAAATCACACCAAACGACTCCTAAGTGTTAAACTTGTACTCTCGCTTAATTTGTTTTTATAATTTTGATATGATATTAAATTCAAGAAAATAATCTTTTTATAATTTTAAATAAAAATTATATATTAAATTTTTTAAAATATTTTTAAAATTTTATGATTTTAAACATGATATATAAAAAGTTAAAATTAAAGAGTTGATATAAAAAGGAAAATAATTATTTTTAATAGATTAAAAAGAAAAGTAAGCTTGAAAAGGTTCTCAATTTTGGTTTTTTAAGTAATACTTCATTCATCCATTTTTACTTTGTTTTAGTATATTAAAAAAGACTTGTTTAATTTAAAAAATTAAAAGATAATTTTATTATTTGATTTCTATTTTATTTTTATTATTAAATATTATAAAGTATCATTTAATTTATTATTTCTTAAAAGGTAAATTAAATTATTATTAACAAGTAAAACTGAATGAAGAGAGTAATTATTGTTGATACTTGATTCTCCTTGTATAGTAATGATATTGAAAGAAGAGGGGCGTTGTTATAGTATCTTTCCCTAATTTATTTTAGCCGACGACTTTTATGAGTTCCACATTAAATCTAAAGGTACTCTCTATGAACGTTAAATCAAATAGTTTAATCATAGTTATAAAAAAATTAATTATAATATTATGAATAAAATACATTTTCTTTATCTGTTTTTCGATACAAATACTGATAGGGACAAATTATTCCATGGCCACAAGTGAGGGATTATCCATTTAAGCAGCAATTAGTCAAAAGATTAATATATTTCTTACATTTTTGCAACCTGAGGCTCCGCAACAATTAATTTCATTTATTTTATTTATTTATTATATTAAAAATAATTTTCTAACCATATTTATTCAATTTGAAAATCCAAAGATAATTTATTGTACCCCATAATAATTACAAGAGATATCACTAATGAGGTCATTTTTGTCTTTCAATTATGATACTGTATAAAAAAGATTGGTTTAAAAACATCCCCCTCATAATTGAATCAGAGTGAGACAGGCAAGATTGGAAGGGCCCTCTGTTTTTTAATGCATTTTAATGGAAATCCATAATTCTGCTTTTTTGTTTGCATTTTCAATAATTGTATTACTTTGTTTGGAAATAATTGTTCTCTTTCATTTTCTTCTTTAAACAAATCGTTGTGTACTACATTCATTTCTTCGATACCCTTTTTATATTTTTATCTGTCAACTATTATACATAGATATTCATTTTTATTTATACAGTAAAAAGAATTAAGAAATAATTTATCATTCTGTGTCAAGTTTTTATTTTTGTTATTAAATATTATTTATTTTTTAATATTTAGATGATTTAAAATAATTAAAAGTGATATAGTAAAATTATTTATTAAGAGTACTTTTTAAGAGATGTATAAGTCAAACATAAACAAATAAATATAATAGTATATACCTAGTTTATAAATATATAAATTTTAAATATTTTAAACTGTCAATTATAATGATTTATAGTATTTTTACGTAATTTAAAAATCTATTAAATTCTTTTTTAAAAATTTAAAAATTCTGTAAGAAAATTTTCAATCATATTTAAATCATTTTATTCACTAAAAAACGAAATATATTAGATAAATTGAGACGGACGGAGGAAGTAATTAAAAACATAGTGCCTCTAACCAACTCGTGGCTCATATTGTTACTAATAGTTCAATTTTATTTATTGTTTGTTTGCTTTAAAACCAGTGTCTTATTTTACTTATTATTGGTCCCACCATTACATGATAATTAGATTTAAACAAAATTGTACGCTGATAAGAGCCAATTATTTCATCTTTTATAATGATAATAAAAATGTTGGGTATGTAGCAAGAATTGATGTGAAATAGAAGGAAGGAGAAGAATTTGAAAAGTTTAGAACTTGAAAGGTTGGGAACTTAAAAAGTCATCTAATGCTTTAATGAAAAAGGCAATTGTCCCTCATTGATAATGGAAATGAAAATAGGAGAGTTTAAATAAATAAACACTCCTATTAATTGTTAAAACGGTTGGAAAGAAGGACCCCCCTCGCGCCGCCGTCGTCGCTCGCTTCGGCTACGGCTTTGGTTTTGGTTTTGGCTTTGGCAAATGATCGAGAGATAATTTTTTGGACAAATTTATTTTAATTATTAATTTAATTAATTAAATGACCAAAAAAATTATTTTCAATTAATTAGTTGATAACAGAAGTTAACCGAAATGTTTTCAACTTTCTAGTTAACCCGACGCGTGACCCATTTTAATTTCCGTTTCCCGCCATGACTGTTCTGAAAGGTTGCAACTTTAAAGAACATTCAATACCATTTGAAAGTTTGCAACCTTTCATTAATGGTCGTGTCAATTCTGAAAGGGTTGAAACCTTTCAGAATATATTCTTCTTGCCTATAAATACCATTCAGTCTTCAGAATATTTCTCTACGAATTTTCTGATCTTCCTTCTTCTTAAAAACACATATTTCTTCGTGTACTTTCCTGCTGTGGATTGATTCGCTGACAGTAGAGTTTTTGGTATCTATACTCTACTGATTAAGATCATTTTACCCTGGGAGGTTATATTCCAAATCAAACCTCGGATACTAGAGGGGAATAATTTCCTTAAGGAGACACTGTGAATTCAGTGGACTTGATTTTCTTCCTAAATTATCAAAAAGAGTATTCCAGATTCTGGTAAGTTTTACAGATTCAATTATTTTTTACAAATAAATTTCTGTTCATCTTATTTACTGGTTCTAAAAATCTCAGTTACTTCGTGTTTCTGAATGATTTATTACAACCAGTAATTTCTGATTTTCATAACACAGATTGGCAACAATCTTAAGGAAATTTATTTAAATCTGTGTTTCTGGTGGAGACAAAAATCTTTGTGATTTTATACTCCTTTAAGTCTGCAATTATAATTTATTGCTTACTTATATTGTATCAATTTTGTTTATCAGAAATGGAAAACACTGGTGTTACAGTGGCTGTTGCTGCACCAACCCGAACTCTTGTATCACAAGCAGAGAAACCGGGTAAATTCACAGGTGTGAATTTCAAAGGATGGCAGCAACGAGTATTTTTCTGGCTTACCACTCTTGGTCTGCAGAAATTTACAAGTGAAGATACTCCAGTTCCTGCTGATGATATGCCAGACAGGGAAAAATTTATGATTGTTGAAGCATGGAAACAGTCAGACTTCCTATGTAAAGGTTACATTTTGAGTGCTTTAGAGGATGACTTATATAATGTCTATAGTGCAATAACAAGTTCAAAAGAGTTGTGGAATGCACTTGAGAAGAAATATAAGACAGAAGATGCATGCTTGAAAAAGTTTGTGGTCGCAAAGTTTTTAGACTATAAAATGGTAGATAGTAAAACTATTGGATCACAAGTGCAGGAACTTCAACTTATTCTCCATGATCTGATTGCTGAAGATATGGTAGTAAATGAAGCTTTTCAAGTGGCTGCAATGATCGAGAAGTTGCCTCCTTCGTGGAATGATTTCAAGAATTATCTAAAGCACAAGCGTAAAGAAATGAAGCTTGAAGATCTTGTGATTCGGCTCAAGATTGAGGAAGATAACAGAAATGCCGAAAAGAAGTCGCGTAAGAGTTCAACAATCATTGGAGTTAATATTGTTGAAGAAGCTCCTACCAAAGACAAAAAGAGAAAGAAGTCCAACGGGCAGAAGTCAGAACAGGCCAAGAAGAAATTCAAAGGCAACTGTTATAATTGTGGCAAGGCTGGTCATAGATCTTCTGATTGTCATGCTCCAAGAAAGGACAAAAACAAAGGCAAAGGCAAAAGTCAAGCAAACATCGTGGAAAAGATGGAAGATGCAAATGACTTGTGTGCAATGATATCAGAATGTAACTTAGTTGGAAATCCCAAGGAGTGGTTTCTCGACTCAGGTGCTACTAGACATATTTGCTCTGCAAAAGAAGCCTTTGCAACGTACACTCCTGCTGAGTACGATGAAGATTTATTCATGGGAAACACAGCAACAGCAAGGATTGCAGGAACTGGGAAAGTAATGTTGAAAATGACATCCGGCAAAGTGTTGACTTTAAACAATGTTCTGCATGTCCCTACTATTAGGAAGAATTTAGTTTCTGCTGCACTACTCGTTAAGAACGGGTTTAAGTGTGTCCTAGTTAGTGATAAAGCTGTAATAAGTAAGAATGAAATGTTCATAGGAAAGGGCTACCTCAATGAGGGTCTTTTCAAACTAAATGTAATGGTTATTGACAGTATTAATAAAAATTCTGCTTCTGTTTACTTATTGGAGTTAAGTGATTTATGGCATGCCCGTTTGGGACATGTAAATTACAAAGCCTTGCGAAAATTGGTTAATCTAGAAGTATTGCCTGATTTTAAATGCGATAAGTCGAAATGTGAAATTTGTGTGGAAAGTAAGTTTGTTAAACATCCTTACAAGTCTGTTGAAAGAAATTCTAAAACTTTAGACTTAATTCACACAGATATATGCGATATGAAGTCAACACCATCTCGTGGTGGAAAAAAGTATTTTATAACTTTTATTGATGACTGCACTCGATTTTGTTATGTATATTTGCTTAATAGTAAGGATGAAGCAATTGATGCATTTAAGCAATACAAAAATGAAGTGGAAAACCAATTGAATCTAAAGATAAAAATGATTCGGAGTGATAGGGGTGGAGAATATGAATCTCCTTTTGCAGAGATATGTTTGGAATATGGTATTATTCATCAAACTACTGCACCTTATACACCACAGTCAAATGGTTTGGCAGAACGGAAGAACAGAACATTAAAGGAAATGATGAATGCCTTAATGATCAATTCTGGTTCACCGCGAAATCTTTGGGGGGAAGCCATCCTTACAGCTAATAAAATACTCAATAGAGTACCCCATCGAAAAACACAATTAATTCCATATGAGTTGTGGAAAGGAAGAAAACCCAACTTGAAATATTTCAAAGTGTGGGGGTGTTTAGCCAAGGTAGAGGTTCCTTTACCGAAGAGGGTTAAAATTGGACCCAAAACAATAGATTGTGTCTTTATTGGGTATGCTGTGAATAGTAAAGCCTGTCGATTTTTGGTTCACAAATCTGATAATCCTGAGATTCATGTTAATACGATAATTGAATCAGATAATGCAGAGTTTTTTGAAAACATTTATCCGTATAAAACTGAAAGTGAGTCAACAAGTGAAAGACCTAAACGACCACGAGAAGAATCAATGGAAAATATTCTAACTAGTGAGGAACCTAGGCGAAGTACTCGACAACGAAAATCTGTTTCTTTCGGACCAGATTTTGTAGCACTATTGCTTGAAAATGAGCCTCAAACATTTAAAGCAGCTATGTCTTCGTCAGAGTCAACTTATTGGAAAGAAGCAGTCAATAGTGAGATTGAATCAATTTTAAGCAATCACACTTGGGAATTGACTGATCTTCCTCCAGGAAATAAACCTTTAGGATCAAAATGGATCTTTAAAAGGAAAATGAAACCTGATGGGACTATTGACAAATATAAGGCTAGACTGGTAGTCAAAGGGTACAGACAAAAGGAAGGTCTGGACTACTTTGACACATACTCTCCAGTAACAAGGATAACATCAATTAGGATGTTAATAGCACTAGCAGCAGTGCATGATCTTAAAATCCACCAAATGGATGTAAAGACAGCCTTCTTAAATGGAGAGTTAGAGGAAGAAATTTACATGGAACAACCTGAAGGGTTTATAGTTCCTGGTAAAGAAAAGAAAGTGTGCAGACTTGTGAAGTCACTTTATGGACTCAAGCAAGCACCCAAACAATGGCATGCTAAATTTGATCAAATAATGTTGGCAAATGGATTCAAGATTAACGAATGTGATAAATGTGTTTACATTAAAAACGTTATGAATCATGAAGTCATTGTTTGTTTGTATGTTGATGACATGTTAATAATGAGTAAAGAAATTGACGATATAAATGCTACTAAGCGCATGTTGTCCAGCAAGTTCGATATGAAAGACTTAGGAGTTGCTGATTTGATCTTAGGGGTCAGGATTATCAAAACTCCCCAGGGACTAGCATTATCTCAATCTCATTATATTGAAAAAGTATTGGATAAGTTCAATTACTTGAATTTCAATGTAGTCAAAACTCCAATTGATTTAAGTTGTACATTTAAAAAGAATGAAGGTCAAAGTGACTCTCAATTGGAATATGCCAGAGTGTTGGGAAGTTTGATGTATATTATGAATTGCACGCGACCAGATATAGCATGTGCTATTAGTAAACTGAGTCGGTACACTAGTAATCCGAATCAAACTCACTGGATGGCTATGAAACGTGTGTTGGGTTATCTAAAATGGACACAACATTATGCTTTGCATTATAATAAATATCCTGCTGTGATTGAAGGATATAGTGATGCAAATTGGATCACCGGGTCAAATGATGTAAAATCCACGAGTGGTTATGTATTCATACTTGGTGGAGGAGCTGTCTCTTGGAAATCTTCCAAACAGACATGTATTGCTCGCTCCACAATGGAATCTGAATTCATTGCTTTGGATAAGGCTGGTGAAGAAGCGGAATGGCTCCGGAATTTCCTAGAGGATATTCCATTCTGGCCCAAACCTGTTGGACCAATTTGCATACATTGCGATAGTCAAGCAGCAATAGGTAGGGCAGGGAGCGTTATGTACAACGGGAAGTCTCGTCATATACGACGTAGACATAACACCATAAGACAACTGCTCTCTAGTGGAATTATCACAATTGACTATGTAAAGTCAAGCGATAATGTGTCAGATCCACTAACGAAAGGCCTAGTGAGAGAGGCAGTTGAAAGATCATCTAAGGGAATGGGTTTACGGCTTAGGACAAGTCAGCATGACGGTAACTCTATCTAGCAGACTGGAGATCCCAAGAGCTAGATTCAAGGAGAAAAACAAAGTTGTGGCTGACGGTTCGACATTGTCAATTAACTCAATCCATTCTCATGATGAAAACAATGTTCAAGAAAAAGGTTAAGACTTTAAGGCTTGTTAATAAGGTAATAAAGCTTAAAGTTTTTAATGATTTGCTAAGTTTGGTAGATTTGACCAAATAGTGTATCTACGAGATGACACGGTTAGAAATCACCTATGTGAGTGTGAAGTGGAAGCCGCTTCAAAGAGAATTCTATGTCAAAAGCCTATTCTCTATACACTCATGAAACCAGGAGGTGTTCATGGCTGAAACGAACACAACCGTAAGAATCATAAACAGTAATGGGTTAATTGTGTGACATATGGTTGTCTAGGTATACACCAAAGCTCGACGGTTCAAAGATATCACATCTACCGATTGACCGAGTATATCCGACATATGTTCACTACAGAAAGTCCAAGGGGAAACCTACTTATTCAGATGCAATTAATCCTTGCTTGTAAAGTACACAATTGTCCGTGCATTCCTATGTTACAACTATTCCCCATCAATGTGGGGGATTGTTGGGTATGTAGCAAGAATTGATGGGAAATAGAGGGAAGGAAAGGAATTTGAAAAGTTTAGAACTTGAAAGGTTGAGAACTTGAAAAGTCCTCTAATGCTTTAATGAAAAAGGCAATTGTCCCTCATCGGTAATGGAAATGAAAATAGGAGAGTTTAAATAAATAAACATTCCTATTAATTGTTAAAAAGGTTGGAAAGAAGGACCCCCCTCGCGCCGTCGTCGTCGTCGCTCGCTTCGGCTTCGGCTTTGGCAAATGTTCGATCGAGATATAATTTTTTGGACAAATTTATTTTAATTATTTATTTAATTAATTAAATGGCCAAAAAATTTATTTTCAATTAATTAGTTGATAACAGAAGTTAACCGAAATATTTTCAACTTTCTAGTTAACCCGACCCGACTCGGATCCGCGCGCGTGACCCGTTTTAATTTCCATTATATTTAAAATTCCCGCCATGACTGTTCTGAAAGGTTACAACTTTAAAGAACATTCAATACCATTTGAAAGTTTGCAACCTTTCATTAATGGTCGTGTCAATTCTGAAAGGGTTGCAACCTTTCAGAATATATTCTTCTTGCCTATAAATACTATTCAGTCTTCAGAATATTTCCCTACGAATTTTCTGATCTTCCTTCTTCTTAAAAACACATATTTCTTCGTGTACTTTCCTGCCGTGGATTGATTCGCTGACAGTAGAGTTTTTGGTATCTATACTCTACTGATTAAGATCATTTTACCCTGGGAGGTTATATTCCAAATCAAACCTCGGATACTAGAGGGGAATAATTTCCTTGAGGGGACACTGTGAATTCAGTGGACTTGATTTTCTTCCAAAATTATTAAAAAGAGTATTTCAGATTCTGGTAAGTTTTTACAGATTCAATTATTTTTTACAAATAAAATTCTGTTCATCTTACTTACTGGTTCTATAAATCTCAGTTACTTCGTGTTTCTGAATGATTTATTACAACCAATAATTTCTGATTTTCATAACACAGATTGACAAACAAAAACAACTGTAATGTGAATTATTATTTGATAAGGAGCCTCTAAAAATGTGATTGACTTTGATTTTTTTTTCCTTTTAAAAAAAATCACAAGATTATGTGGGTCTTAAGCATTAGTACCTTCTAAAGTTGCATAAACATTTTCTATCTTTTAGGTAACTTAAACTAATTATCATGAGATATTTACTTTTGGGAATTAAATATTAGAAAAATTAGTAAACTAGTCAAAAAAAAAGTAACATATTTAGTGAAAATCTCTTTATTTTAAAAATATTAGTGTCAAAAATGTCATTATTTTTAAAAAATAATGTTTCCTGAATTACTTCCTAATTTCTCTCACAAAGCACACGTTTCTAGTAAAAAAATAAAAAAATACATGTCTCTCAATATATCCTTACCAAATTTAAAAAAGAATAATTTATTTTATCTCTCTAAAATTTATCTCTTTCATTCTCCCCTACTTTTCAAATTCTCCATATCACGTTTCCCCCATTTTTTAGATTCCTCATATCACTCTTTCCTTTTTTTGGTTTCAGAAATTGAATTCTCAACAATCTCATTGATTAAGGTGTTCATCTTTATTCTATTGTTCGATGTTTTCGTTTGAAACTTTTTAGATTTTTGTGTGTTTTTCAATCTTCCTATTTTCAGTTAAGACTTTAAATAAAGGAAAAAACACAAAAATTGCAATCCAATTTCTGATTCAAAGAGGACTATAAGAAGTATCACATATAATCATCAACTTTTGAGAATTTTGCCTCTTTGATTTATGCATTACTCCAAGATTATTCGAAAATGTAGTTTGTGCAACTAAAATGGTTCAAGATAGAAGATCTAAGTTTCTTCATGATTCTACTCGCATTCAAGTTCAAGATAGTAATATTAAAAGAGTAAATACACTATTAATAAAAGAAGAAAAAAATTGTATGTAGAAGATTTAAAAAAACATGTCGAAGACCAAGTTGAGGAAGAACAATTTTCTATTAGTTTGTTTTGTATTTATAGTATTTTTTAGTATTTGGTATTCCTTCTTAATTTGTATTCAAAACACTAATTTGTATTTATTAAAAATCTTATGTTGCATAGTTTATGAATCTTGTATTTGTCCCCAATTTGTATTCATCCCAAAAGTATGTCAACTACTTCTGTATTTTATTTATAAGAAGAACAACTTTCTATTAGTTTATTTGTTTTTATTGTTTTTCTTCGAATTTTTGTATCTGAATTCAATTCGTATTCAAACTGGTATGAGTGCTATTAACATTTATATTTTATTTAAGAATGATTGCAATAAAAAATTTCGTACTCTTTTTCAATTTTATATTTCATTCTCACTTCTCCATCATATTATTTTTATATTTTATACATCATTATACTAAATAAAAATATAAAAACTAGAACGAATACAAATACAATTAATATATATATATATATATATATATATATATATATATATATATA